>NW_026067907.1:2151681-2208232 GCF_014885135.2 Alexandromys fortis
CCGACCACCCCACCCACTCAGACCACCCCACCCACTCCGACCACCCCACCCACTCCGACCACCCTTATCAAAGATGAAGTTCTCACTCCCCTGCTTTATTCTCAACTTTACCAGCTCCTCATGGGTAAATATGACACTTTCTACACTGTGCTCTTGGAAAGCACGTGATCAGACTTTTGAGCTCTTTCCTATACCAAGTGATTGAGAACAACAAAGTGGCTGATGAAAACATCGCGTTGAGGAAATCATTCTAAGAGAGTCAGCGGGAACTTTTAAATGTGTAGTGTTCCTAACGGAGTCTTCTGTCTGACAGCATCCATCCGTGTCGATGCAGCAGGTGGGCAGGACTGAAGCCCCAGGAACTCAGACTCATCTTCACATCATAGGACAGGGGTAGAAATAACAGATACTGGTGAGAGTGATGAACACATCTGCAACCCTGACGCTTGGGAGGCAGAGGAAAGAGGAGCTGCAGGAGCTGAGGTCAGCCCGGCTTGCAAAAAACAAGACTCTAGAAACAGTGAGAGAGAAGAGAGAGGAGACGGAGGGGCAGAGGTGGAAGGAAGAGAGGGAAGAATGGAGAGAAGAGAGAGAAAAAGGTGAAAAGGAAGAGAGGAAGAGAAGAAAGGAGGGAGGGAGGGAGGGAGGGAGGGAGGGAGGGAGGGAGGGAGGGAGGGAAGAGAGAAAAAGAAGGAGGGAATAAAAGAAGAGAGGGAGGGAAGAGAGAAAGGGAGGAAAAGATGAAGAAAAAGAAAGAAGAAAAGAAAAGCTAGAAATGATGCGCCATCTGATTGAACAAGAGGAAGTATATACCTATACAAGAGGAAGTATATACCTATACAGTATGGAGTAGACACCTATGAAGTATCTATATACAATGAATTATTTATATTTAGCTTCCAATGCATGAGAAATTTATATGTCCAATGAACATATTTAAACAGTATTATAAGCCACTGTTCAGACTGCGGAGAACTCCAACATATAAATAACAACAGGAAATGGAGGGCTATTGCTTGATAGACATACTGAAAATACGCAGTGAGTGGACTTTGTATCATGATTTGAATAGATTAACTGAAACAGTACATTACAATACAATCAGAAAAAAAAAAACAACACAATGGGCCAGCGAAAATATTTTAAGAGCTGTAGGCTTTCACTTTCTGGATATGCCCCTTATAGAAATACTGTTAAGTATTTATAGGCATAATGATACATAGGTTGAAATTGAATTAAAATATTTTTCTTGATATTCTTCTATAGGCATGGTAATACAGGGAGTCTGCAGATGTAACCACTGTACCAAAATACAGAGAATACTCACAGTGAAACCAGGGTATGCGTGAAGCTAAATTGTTCATACGGTTACAATTATGAAATGTCTCTAAAGATTCATATCTAGAATTTTCTGTGATGAATGGGTTTTTTAAATCAGAAAATACAGGGACAGTAAGGAACTGTGAACAGTGGTAAACATGCTTTTACCGTCTACAGCTCTTTCTGACTGTAGGCAGAGAAGATACTTTAGTCAGGAAACATTTTGGGTGCAAGTGGAGAAGATAGTTCAGTCAGGAAAGTACTTCCACGCAAGCCAGTTCAATTACCAGAAATCAAAGCAGTGTGGTGGTAGCACACATGTGACCCTAGCACCAGGAGGATGCCGGGAGTTCTCTCATCAGCCAGTCTCACCTAAGCTGTGAGCTCCACGTGCTGGAGAGGGTCACTGTTTCCAAAACAGGATGGATGTCCATCCAAGGAGCAAACCCAAGGCTGTTCTCTGGGCTCTACGCATGTGCACATACGTGCACTATGTCTGCACACACAGACATTCCAGAAAAGAGTTTCTCTGCTAAATTCTATGGAGCTGCAGAGTTTCTGGTATTGATGAAGAATGCACTGCTTCTGTTATTTCCTAGCCCCATGGGGTGCTGTATCCATTTAAGCCCTGCCGTGTAAATACAGAAAATGGGAACAGGATGCAGATCTAAAGAGAAATTGTTCCCAAAGAAGCCAAAGTATATTCATTCTAGAGTTAAGTTCTTTCTGTGTCATAAACACTTTAAAGCTCAGGGCATGAAATGCTCTTATGTGGATTCAGGTTAATTTTCTGCTTTACTTATTTATTACACACACAATACAAGCATGTACACACACATGCAAACACACACATATGCACTTGCATGCCACCAGTCAGCCTCTGGTTTGCTCCTCAGGTGACCTTCCATCTTGTTTTGAGACAGAGGTCAGAGGACAATTTGTGTGAGTAGGTCCTTCCTCACCATGTGGACCCAGGGAATCAAACACAGGTGTTCAGTCATGGTATGTAGAAGACTGTAAAGCTACAGACCTTCAGTGACTACACAGATGGCGCGGCATGACTTGATAGGCTCTTCCTTTCAGCCCTCCACGGGATGCCTCCTATAACCACGAAAGCTCATGGATACAGCAATCTCTCTCCCCAGGGGCCTGACTTTTTTTCTCTGTAGTGCCAAGAGACATAGGTCTAGCCACCGTCTGTTGAGCTAATAACATTTATAAAATTCTGAAGAGAGATGAGACTCAGTCTGTGGACACCCTTGCCAAGCTGGAATCCCGGGAGCTAGTTTCTAGGCAGACGTGTAGTCCTTTTGATCCCTGTGGGGGTCTTTCCATAGTTTTGGTTGAAGATCTTAAAAGTTGCTCCAGGGTCAGAGCAGATAATTGAAGATAATAAGGGATGCCTGTAATGAGACGACAGGCTCCTGACTTCGCTGTTGCAACCTTTGCTAAACAGCAGTTTCCTGTGTACAAATAGCTTGGAAATTGGAAATTATCAGGAAATGGCTAAAAGATGACAGAATGGCTTAATATTTTAATGCCAAGTAGTTGTACTGGAGACATACACAAGCCAGAGGCCAGTTCTGAATTGCATAATTGAGTTTAGCTCCTCCGTGTTCTATTACCCCATAGGAGGTTGGGAACTTAATCAAAAATACCTAGGAAGAGAGATTTTTAAAAATGTTTTGTAAGAAACAGAAAACTTAGTTAGAACCAGAAACAGATCTATAAAAGAGAGGAGATGCTGTAAGAGACACATGTGATTCACATCATCCATTTCAGAGGCAAAACCGCCTCTAGCTATTGAGTGGACACAATGTTGTCAGAAATTCTGGAACAGGATTTGGAGCAGACCAGTCAGAAATTCTCTAACTGAAAATGGCCGGAGACAAGCAAGACTTCTGTTATTTAAACCAATGCCTTTTCCAAACTCACACAGAGGTGCACTTGCCAAGTCTACATATGAATGAAGAAGACTTACTTATAGCACAAGACTATCCCAGGTATAGACCCCAATATATTTGCAAGCCCAGAGAATACAAAAATCTAGCAGAAAGTCCTACAAGTCCTGTTTCAATAACTATGACTTTCCGATAAATACTCAGTCTGGGATGAGAGAATCACATGGTAGAACTGTTTTTGAGTTTTTCAAGGCATATCCTCTCAATAATACTTTCCATGGTGCTGCCATTAACTGTGCAACCAACAGAGTACATGGGGTTTAATTTCTACAGTAGAAACTGTTCTTCCACGGTGTAGTTGGCATATTTCCCCCCACCTGGGGAATCCTTGGCCGAGTCTTCTAAACCTGAACTTCAAGACCTCTCACATGCCCACCTGGCTTTTAAAATTCACCCCCTTCCTGAAAAAGCAAACAGCCAAATGGGAAAAGGAATCAAGTTTTTAAAACTCATCTAACTGGATTGTTGTCTGTATTTCAGTTACACCATCACTTGCCCATCTTTGTCTCTATTCTGAGCTAATTCTACTCTCCTGGCACGTACCTGTCCTTTGGGCATCCTTCTGATCTAAGCAACTAGAGAAAAGGCAGAGATGCCACCAATATGTCAGTTGGTCTGAGGTCTAGGAGAACACAATGTAAAACCCAGTCCCAAAGGGTACAAAGTAGGACTGACTATGAAGACTTGGACAATGACCCAAAACACTTCTACTACATCCAAATTTCCCTTTATACTCTGGCAACTGGCTGATAGATGCATGATCGTCATTTATAGACCGAGTACCTGGAGGGCAGAGGCTTAGGGAGGTATGGTTTGAGGACACAGTTGGCTTTGGACAGGAGAAAACAATGATCCATGTTGAAGGGATATGTATTAATGGGCTGGGTTCGTTTATTCTACACTACACATATTAGTAATCCCTGTGTACCCTGTAACCCATGAGGGGTCATCATCTTTCTGTAATTAATCCTGAAGCAAATTTTAAAACTTTCAAAGACAGTATGGTCTGTATCATGGTCAGCTTTTTCATCCTTCCTTCCCTGTTCCGTATTCTCTCCATTTTAAACCATGCTGTGCATATGCAAACAAACAAGTAGGGAGTGAAGAAAAGGAGTCCATATTGCTCAGAGTCAAGACAAGACAGCATCCATTGGATTCTCTTCTACCCAAGTCTGTTAACTATAAATGGAGACTGCTCTTTTGTTTTCCAGCTGCCCTGACCCAAAAGCTCACACAGAAACTATATTCATTATAACACTGGCCAATAGCTTAGCCATATTCTTAGCTAACTCTTTTATCTTAAATTAACCCATTTCTATTAATCTATGCATTGTCATGAGGCTGTGGCTTACCAGAAAGGATCCTGTGCCATCTGTCACCTTCATCAGCTACATGGCATCTCTTTGACCCCACCTACTTTCTCTATATGTATCTGTTAGGATTTCCCACCTGACTTTACTCTGCTCAGTCTTTGGCTAAAACAGTGTCTTTATTAACCAATGGTAATAAAACATATTTATGCTGTATAGAGGGGAATCCCACATTATCTTCCCAGGTAAGACAGCCCTTCCAGGTTCCTGCTTCATGAAAGAGTCTGCCAGACATTCTGCAGGACACAGAAGAAAGTAACTGACTGTCAATATAAGTGAAACAGTCTTTAAAATTTCCTGCTTCATGGAAATGTCTGCCAGATACTATGAGCCTGTAGGCTGAAGATAGATGCTTAGAAGAATGTTAAAGAAGAACTTTGTGTGACTGTCCAGACAACAAGATATCTCTGTCAAGTCTAGAGTTTTGGAAGTTGCTTACAATGCACTTCCTGTTTACTTAGGTAATATTACATCCTTCTGGAGTCTTTGATGGAGTTGAAGAACAGACAGTTATAATTATAGTTTCTCTTAGTTATAGTAAAGGATAAATTAGATCTAAAACTTTAGACTCACAAAAATAAAATTGATGAAAATATTTTCTTTAATTTTTTCAGATATAAATAGACTAAATATTAGAATTATGATTCTTGCTCAATGCCTATTTTGTTATATGCAATTTTACTATATTAAAGTTAAAACCTTCCTTTTTATTTAGACAGAAAAGGGGAGATGGTATGGGATTCCTGTCTGTATGCTATGAATATGTTTTATTGCCATTGGTTAATAAAGAAGATGCTTCATATGGCAGGGCAGAATATAGCCAAGTGGAAATTCTGAACAGAAATATATAGAGAGAGTAGGCAGGGTCAGAGAGATGCCATGTAGCTTCCAAGGAAGAAAGATGCTGCCGGAACCTTTCCAGTAAGCCACAACATCTTGGTGGTATACAGATGAATAGAAATGGGTTAATTTAAGATGTAAGAGCTAGCTAAGAATATGCATAAGCTTTTGGCCAAAGTAGTGTTGTAATTAACATAGTTTCCATGTGATTATTTGTGTCTGGATAGCCAGAACAAACAGTCCTCGTTTACAGTTTACCTTCTTAATGTTTGGTACAAAAGCAAATATGAATCACCTTTTTAAAAAAAATACATGGATTGGAAATGGAACAATGGCTCAGCAGTTAAGAACACATACAGCTTTTATAGAGTACTTGAGTTCAGTTCCCAACATCCAAATCAGGTAGCTCACAGCCTCCTATAAGCCCAGTTCCAGGAGATCTGTATCCCAGTGGCCTCAGACGGCACCTACAAACACAGTACATATAAACTCAGACAGGTGCACAACAAGAGTAAATTAGTCTTCAAATGTGTACATTTGAGTTATTATTTTAAATATGCTGCTTGATTTTACTTGATTTTATTTTTCTCCTTTTTTCTTTTTCCTTTTCATACTAGCAACAGAGTCCAAGGCCAATAATACCAACCAAGTGCACTTATGAGCACCATCCCAGCCCTCAAATTACTGCACTATAAACATTCATTTTATTACAAAGGATTTTTTTTGTAATTTATGAACAAATTTTCCTTTTTTATTTTTTTATTTTTCAAGACAGGGTTTCTCTGTAAAACAATCCTATCTGTCCTGTCCTGAAATTCACTTTGCAGACCCGCTGGCCTCGAGCTCAGAAAGATCCACGTGCCACTGCCTCCCAAACGCTGAGATAAAAGGCATGTGCCACCACCGCCTGACCAAATTTTCCCGAGGGTAGTTTTATTCCTAAATGTTATTTCACTTCTAGTGCCTCACCCTGAGTAACCAACAAACAAACAAACAAACAAACAAACAACAACAAAAATAAACTCCTAAAGGAACAGAAACAGTGGGGAGTTTCTTTCTTTCTTTTTTTTTTTTTTTAAGTATGCTGTGCCATAGCAGCACACTGTGGAAACGTAGCATTTTAAGAGATGAATTCCAAAGCTGCACGAAATAAAATCATTAGCGAGTAATGAAATAGAAGGAGAGAAACACGGATCTGTAGCTGCTGTTCAGCCGCCGAAATCAAATCACGGCAATCTAAGTGCAGCAAACGCATCTTACTGCATCATTTAGGAGCCCCTCGGGGTTCTCGCACATGCTTATTTAAAGGCAGGTAAGGCCTGTCCACAGCGTTCCTTTTCCAGCTAGAAGTACTTTGTTAGCCTGAAGAACTGGAGCTTTGTAAGTCTGCGAGAGTACCGGGTTCCCGTAGCAACCACCAGGGTGGCTCGCTGGCCTGTAAGGGGTAAACAGCGGACCAGGGTAGCTCCTTTAGTGTTAGTAATTTATTACAAAGAAATTTTAAATATAATTTAAGGGCAAATTTTCTTAAAAATATGCATGTGCAAATCCCAGGAAACCAAACAGCCAATCTGTTCACATCACATCTGAGGAGCCCACCCTTGCTGTCTGTGGGAATCACCTCTGCCGAAACACCGCGAGCCTTGGAGGATTTTTGAATATGTTCCTTCAGCCTTACCAGTCACTCGCTCGACCTGTTTCTAACAACAATTCTGATTGCTTTACTTTGGGTTGAAAACCTGTAGTGATGCTGCAAAAGGAAACCCTTTGTGGGAATCGCGATGACGGTGGGAGACAGTGGCCGCTAGGAAGGGCAGATTTGGTTCTGCTGGAAAAGGAAGGAGGTGAGGACTGTGTTGGTAAACTGAGGAAGGACCATGGCTTGAGAACTTGGGAGAAAGGATTCCCTTTGCTGGAAGAAACATTTAGTTCTCTGAAAGCAAAAGCAAGGAACTGTGTTCTGTATATCACAGCTTTGAGGGAGGAGAGAGCTGAGGGAGTATTTAGTGACTGACCTTGAATGTCACAAAATCCTGGTCACTGGTGAAGAGCTTAAGGGATAAGAGATGAAGTAAAGATGTGTTCCTTTCTTTACTAGACGCTGCAACGAAATGTATGGCAGAACAGCCAACTAGTGGAGAAGCAGGCTGTTTGGGCACATGGTTTCTTGCACAGATGGCCGGCATGGTGGCTAAAGAAGCTGGGATGGTGGGCATTTGGATAGTGACTTATTCACACCTTGGTGAACAGGATGCAGAGAGTTTGGACGGTACCAGAGCAGATACAACCTGCAGGACCTTCCAATTCTGCTTGCTAGACCACAACTCCAAAGTTCTCACAACCGGACGGAACGGCACCACCAGCTGGGATCCAAACAGGTGAGCATGTGATCCTGTAGTGGACACTGCAGATTTAAACCATAGCAGTGCGGGTTTAAAACCAAGGAGGCCTTTAGAAAGTTACAGTAGGTCGTGCAATAGACATGCATATTTGAAAAAATTAACAGCCAGCGGTAGCTGAGACACAGCGAAGCTTGAATCGTGTGGCTCCAATGACTGAGTCAGTATTACGTGGTGGCCCAAGGCTAGAGACCAGCATGTGGCTTGCAGGAAACCGCACCTAACCATGGACTCTCAGAGCCTTTCAGCACCAGCAAACAGCTTGCCGCAGGAGAACAAACACCAAGGTCTTCTCTCAAGTGCAAACTCTGCACTAATTTTTGTAGAAACGTTTTTCCTCTGGCAAAGCAATTTTACTGTTATTGTGATTTGCAGGGTTACTTTATTTAATGGAATGTAAAATGAGTCTTCTAAGTTAAAACCTTAGGTTTTATAAAGCATTCACACATGTGCTACATATGTGCTCAGCATTCATTCCAAGAAATGCGAGATACTGTTCTACCACTAATGGTAAGCTAGAGATGCTTCTGGAAATCTATGCTTAAAGGCAATAGCATGTGTAACAAATTCATGTAAGAATTGAGGATATAATAATGTAATATCTAGGAAGAAGTTTTTTAGGAAACAGAGGGAATTTCAAAACATTCGAGTTCTGTGTATTCTTTGTGGCTGAAGCCCAGTGGTTAGATCGATGGACCCATTGGAAGGGCTTCAGTTTGCATCATAGGGAAGGAAGTGCCCAATCTTGCCATTGGGATAATTAATTTGCTATCACGGCTCCGTGCTGAGAATACCAGTGCAGGAAGGGAGCCGGGACGTAATTGCTGACAAATAGGCCTTGGGTATTGAAAACCAGAATACATGCAGCTGCCACCCAGGACCCCCCCCCCCCATTGTACCTTGGCAGACAATAGCTTTAGCTAGGACTCAGCACAATGAACCACAAAAGGGACATGAGGTAAATGCAGGCTGTACGTAGCAGGCCATTTTGATGAAGTATCTAGAGGACAATTTCCCGTGAAATATCAGCTGGTAAGAGAGACCAGCTGCCGACTAAGAAGGCTGTGTCAAGTTCTAACCACAGTTCCTATTTTGTAATTAAATTGGCAAAATATCAACTTTTATTTGTCCACAAAAGAACTGCTGAGTTTGAACGTGTGCACCTACAGACTGGGAAGTTCTGAGGGAGCAGGGCTGTTCTGAGCTGAGTTGGCACCGGGAATCCAGCAGGCAAAAACTCTCTTCAATGACGTCCCTTTATTCCTGAAATAATGCTATATAAGTTGCATAGAATGTCAGTGTTGTCTCAGAAACATGAACTGAATCATTTGATACAGAGACAGTGAAGGAATCAATCAGCAATCCTCCTGTCTCAACCTCATGGTTTGCTGTCACTTTCAGGGGAACAGAAGTACCCAGAGGATGATGGATCAGCCCACATCGTCTTGTGTTTGGAGAACATCCCCACACATGGGGCGCTAAGGGCTCTTCCCCCTACAAAGTTAATATCTCATATTTATCATCTTTCTGGCTTCCAGAAGTTTTTTGGTGTCATCTCATTGTCCTTATAGCTAAAAACTCTTACAAATGCAGGTGCCTGTTCAGTCCATTAAAATTAATTAGCAGTTCAGTTAACTTTGAACAACAACAACAACAACAAAAAAAAAGCATTTCAGCAAAGAAATCACTGTCGAATGTAGAATGTATAAGTACCTCAATGATAAGATAAACAAATAAATAGATAGATAGAATAGAATACCTACTAGTGCTCTTCAAATTCTTTTGTATCTGCCTGGTCAAAACACGATTTTATAAACGGATGCCCTGATGCTCACTTCCTGTTTGCCCTCTCTGGTGCCATCAGCCCTCTGCTTCAGCGTGTAGACTTTACTTGTTTGTTTCGTATACATGTCTCTTGCCCATTTTAATCCCAGGTATACTTCCTTTTCTTAGCAAATGACCCTTTTCCACTCCTGTTTCTAAAACTATGGACTTGTTTTCTTGATTCTAAAGTGTTTTCCCTTGGCTTGAATCTTCCTTTTTAATTCTTTGGTTTCTCAGTCTCTACAATTGAAACCTTTGCCTAAGAAGAGGAGTGTATTTTCCTAAAACAATAAAAAAAAAAAAACAAAGAAGTGTGTGTGTGTGTGTGTGTGTGTGTGTGTGTGTTTGTGTCTGTCTGTCTGTCTGTCCCCATAGGGGATATGCATCTGAAAGTCAGAGTTCAACACTGACTATCTTCCTTCAATTTCCCACCCAATTTATTCCTCTTTGCAGCAATGCCCCTTTCTGGCCCTGGAATGCACGCACCAAGTCTGTGAACTAACTAGCCGCCCTCTATCCTTTTGGCTCTATCTTCCCCGTGCATGTTGCCGTGATGCTCATGAGGGTGGTGGGATTCTTACTCAAGTCCTTTGAACTTCCCAACTTCACACCTGGTTTTGTTCCCTGAGAACATTGCTGATTGCATCTTTCTTAACACCTACCTTTAACTGATCCCACTTTCTAGACTCCCTTACTAGTCTTTAGCTGTTTAAAACCAAACTTCTGTGTTTCCAAACCATTTAACCTGTATTCAAAGACAATCAGAAACCTAGTCAGCAGGAAGCCTGAACCTGTGGTATGGCTTTTTTTTGGGGGGGGGGGATGACTTTCTTTTAGTTTCAGAGGGCTAATCCAGGATCATCATGGTAGCACACAGGAAGACATGATGTTGGAATAGTAGCTGAAAGTTTACATCCTGGTCTGCAAGCAGGAGGTAGACAGAGTGAGATTGGGACCATGGGCTTTGAAACATCAAAGCCCATCCCTAGCAACACACCTCCTCCAATAGGCCACACCTTTTAATTATTCTCAAATAGTTCCACCAAGGGGGGTCAAACATTGAAATATTTAAGCCTATGACAATCATTTTCATTCCAACCAGAGTACAGATTTATATAATTGATAACTATTGTTATGATGGTCTAGACAGGAGGAAACCTTGACTTGTTTTTCTAACAAACTACTTTTTTGACATTCAATCAAAATGCGCAAAATGCCATTACAACATTTAATTTAACCAAATCATGTTAGGGGTTTAAACATGCAGATTCTCTGCTGTATTAGTATTGGAGAGATGGCTCAGCTATTAAGAGCACTGACTGCATCTTCCAGAAGTCCTGAGTTCAATTCCCAGCAACGACAATGGTAGTTCACAACAATCTGCTGTAATGAGAGTTGGTATCGTTTTCTGTTGTGCAGGCCTGTATGTAGGCAGAAGACAGTGATGTGGCTTTTATCTGTCTTCCTTTCCCAGGCATAGCCTCTTTATAGATGTACAGAATTTCTTCTCTTCTAGTTCCCATTCTAACTTCCATCTTGCTTATGCTAAATTTTATTGTTTGTTGCAGTCATTTCTCAGTGTTGTAAAATTTTAGAACTTTAATTATAGTCCTCTTTTTTTTTTTTTTTTGGTTTGGTTTTTGGAGACAGGGTTTCTCTGTGGCTTTGGAGCCTGTCCTGGAACTAGCTCTGTAGACCAGGCTGGTCTCGAACTCACAGAGATCCGCCTGCCTCAGCCTCCCTCCTCTTATCTGGATAAAATACTCTTCATGCACACCGTCTATCTGCCACTATCAATGGTGAGAGAATGTAGGTTCTACAGACAGACAGACACAGAAAGTAGCTAAAAGAAATAGAGATAATTTGACAATGAAAATTAGTCTATGGAGGAAGGAGAGCATTAATAAGAATTACCAGGTAGAAAGGCTTTTAGGAAATAGTTTCTCAGATACATTTGTTTTGTGTACTATACAAAGGAAATAATTAGCATTTCTTATTAATTTGTAGGTTTGTTGAAGTCAACTCAAGGAAAAGTGGAAGAGAAAAAATTCATCTAAAATAAAATTAGTAGCTTGAAGACAAGAAAGTTTTTTGAGATAAGCCAGATCTCTCTGAAATTTGCCTCAACAGGCAAGACTGAATTTAATATAATACCCAACAGGCAAGACTGGATTCAATGTAATACCTCATTGTCTCTACATCATTGGGTGGATACAGTAAATGGCAACTAGACCATGAGGGAAGTCTGCTCATGCTCCCCCAAACACTAGTTGGTTATGAATTTCCTAGAGTGTATTGATATTATTGCTAGGTTATATTCTATCTAAAAAAATTAAAAAATCCTTTAGAGAGTAACAATCGAATGAGTTCTACTTTATCTCCCTTTCTCATTTACAATAAGTCTCCCACTGAACTAGTCAAAAAGAGAATTAGTCAGTCTGAAGGAGTTCCCTTTAGGAAAATAGATAGGTTCCTGGGACATGTGTCCAGATACTAGAAACAAACTGTAGAGTGGGTCAGTTCTAGATAAGTTCTTGGTTTATAAAATCCCTCATCATAGTTAACTTACAAAACAGATCCCCGTTCCAAAATATAAACCAACAATGTGAGAGTCCCTAAAAATAAAAACACTATGATGTTTATGGCTGATAGCACCATCCCCTCAAACCATAAGGAGACCAGAATCTGCCTGTGCACTCCACCTCATAGGTAGAAAGCCAAGCCTGGAGCCCAGAGAACTGAGTGGGCAAATGTGTCTGAATAATAAGTGAAAGTCAGAGAATTCAAGTGAAATTTTTATTTTAGAAAAGACAATCTAAGATGTCTCTACCAGGTTAGAGTTTAGAGTCTGGTCCTCTCAAAGGTCAACCAACTCTGGACCTCACAGAGGTCAATACTGGCCCTTAAAGGTCATCCCTTGTCCTTCCAAAGGTCAAAGGTCAACCCTGGTCTTCACAGAGGTCAACCCTAGTCCTCTCAAAGGTCAACCCTCTCTCTGAAAGCTTCCTCTTTAAACTTGAAAACTGTCCCTTTAATTTTATTTTATGTCTAGGAGTGTCTTGTTTTAAGAGAATTGTTTAATAAATATCATTTGGAAAACAAATTCACAAGCATCCAATTCTCTTATGTATTATGTCACAATAATGTTCTATTAAACACACACTCACACACACATACATTCTCCAGGTATTCAAGAGCATAATCCATCTTTGTAGGAATATGCAGAATGCTCTATACAAAATTAACATAAATTAGTGTTTTTAAAAATTCAGGGGTTGAAATACTTCTGAAAGTATAGGGCAATCAAGTGAGAAGCCTCCTGAACTTTCTTCTTGCGAGTTCATAACTGAAATTTTCAAAAAGAGCAAATTTTTCTTCAATAGATAGTATAAAATGGGGTCACAAAAGATAGTGGGTGGTTTTCAATCCTCTGTGGTTCATGGAAAACTCATAAAAGTGGCTATGGAGACTCTGAAACCAACATTGGGTTTTCTTTTTTGTCCCACTAAAACAATGGGCATATCTGCCTTAAAAGAAGTACTTACAAAAGTGTCTTGCACGTGTGAAATTTGAGAGATAGGCTCATGTGGTTCTTCACTGTCTGTGGAAAAACAAGGAAGATGCAAAAGCTGTGGTATCAGTTGGGGCTACTTCTCAAGGCAAAGGGCAATGGCAAACACTGTGAAAGATGAAAATACAAAGGTGTGGAAATTAGCTTTTATTTTAGCCTAGAATTTAAAATTTACTTTGATTTTTACTGCTACTGATTCCTTGGATGTGTTAATTTATGGTTTGAGGTTAAATTCGATTTATATTTGGGGGGGAGGATTGGATAGAGGCTGGAGGACAACCTGATGAGTGGTCAGGCTAGGTTTCTCACTGGGTCTGGGGTCTGTTCTTTAGACTAGACTAGCTGGACAAACAAGTCCCAGACATCTGTCTCCACCTTCCCAGCGCTGGGTTGGCAGGTGCATGCCATCCTCAGCTTTTATGTGGGTCCTGAAGGTCAAATGCAAGCTTTCATGCTTACTCAGCCAGCGCATTACCCATCAAACCCTCTCCTCAGCCCCTATGCTTTTCCTCAAAGACATAAAAGTGAACATTGAAAAGTCAGACTATTTTGTGGTTATTATACAAATGTTTATTAATATGAATATTAAATATTGTTAGCTGTTTAAAAATACATAAGTAAAAATCAGTAAGATAATTAACGTAAGTTCACGTTCATTACCAATGATCTTCTGAGGTCATTTTAACTCATCCCTCCTGTACATGCAGCTCTTCTCACATACCTAAGCCTTGAAAATGGAATTCAAAACTCAAAGACCAGAGTTCTAACAAACTCACTGAGGTTTCAGGGATTATTTCCACTCAGAGAATTAATTGGCCAAGGGAACAAATGCTGATAAGAATTCCCTTAATGACTTAGGTTTAAAACAAAAAAACTAGGAAAAATTGTCAGAATGATGGAGAAAAGGAACTAATCTCATTAATCTCAAACAACTAGGAAATTGTTTCTAGGTATGTGTTTCTTTTTATTTCCATTGCCTTGTTTCTGCAGCTGTTTCTGGACTTGTCATAGTCCAGAAAACTAACTTTTGTGTTTTCTCCCTGTTTGTCACTTGTCCAATTCCCATCTCCTTAAACTTCCATTAATATTTTTTTCACCTTCACTTTGCCTTGGGATCAACTGAAATCTAAAGGCTGGAACAGGGCTTAGTTACTCTGAACCCTGAACTCAGGCTGCCTACCAGTCAGGGTAGATTCCTCATAGAACGGATGCCTCTTGGGTGAGTGGAATCTGGAAAAAGTAGAATCTGAGACTCTAGACTCTGTACTGGGTTCACTAACTTTCCTCATGTTCTATAGAACTTCCTAGTGCATCTGAGGGAGGCATGGAGAAGGCTCCTGGGTACAACTTGATGACCATCTGTAAGCAGACAGGGAGAGTCTTACACAACAAATTTCTATTCTTTTTCCTGTATAGGGCTGGCATCTATATATTTCTTACAATAAGATTATTATAATTATTAACAACTTAAAAAGTTGCCGATTTTTACAATATTTCAATCGCTATTTTTCTGAGTCCTAAAAGTTTCATCCAAGGCTGGGACAATGCTGTAACCAGCTCATTTCACGCTACCAGACCTATCCTTAGCTAAGGGCACTCGCCTTCATTTCATTCATAATAATACCCACTGTCAAGTAAGAATTTCTCTGTTAGGACTTTAAGCTGCACAGGATAAGTGGGAGGAACTCAAAATAGTTGAAGCAAGACTGGCAGCCCCATCATGACTGGTGTGGTGGTTTGAATAGGAATGGTTCCCATAGACTACTGTATCTAAATATCAGTCATTAGGGACTGGCACTACTTGGGAGGGATCATGCAGTATGGCCTTGTTGGAGGAAGTGTGTCACTGGAAGTGGGCTTTGGTTTCCAAAGCCTAAACCAGGCCCAGTGGCTCTCTCTTCTTGCTGCCTCTGGGTCAATCCTAATGTAGAACTCTTGGTTCCTTCTCCAGAACCATGTCTGTCTGTATGCCACCATGCTTCTCACCATACTGATCATGGACTAAACCTCTGAAGCTGTAAGCAAGTCCTGATTGAATGTTTTCCTTTATAAGAGTTGCTATGGTCAAGGTGTCTCAACAATAGAACAATGACTAAGACAACTGGCTTGAATCCAGAAAGCCCAAAAATCTATCAACTTAATGTCTTGTCTCTGCTGTGCTTTCTATGCAGAGCCTCCTGCTATAGGCCAAACAAGGACACTGTCGGTGTAACATCTGCACAAACAGCTTCTTGTTTACAGAACAAGATTTCAAAATTTCTATCATCAGTATCTCTTTCTGTGTCTGTCTGTCTGTCTGACTCATTCGCTCTCTCACTCTTTCTGTGTGTGTGTGTGTGTGTGTGTGTGTGTGTGTGTGTTTGGGTGGGGGGTGATGTGTATGTATGTGGGCACAGACATGGCATGGTGGTAGAATGGTGTTGATGTGGTGGTCAGAGGACAGCACTAAACCTTGGTCCTGGCCTTCCATATTGTTTGACACAAGATCTCTCTTTTGTTGTCCACTGCTGTATACCCACAGCAAGCTGGCCCTCAAGCCTCTAGGGATTCTCCCATCTCTGCCTGTCATCTTGCCTCTGGGAGCTCTGTGATTACAGATGTAATCCCCCACTAACTTTACATGGGTTCTGGAAAATTGAACGTAGGTCCTCACCCTTGGGTGGCAAGCACTATCTATACCCATGAGCCCCCTCCCCAGGACTCTATCATTAACATCTTGACACTCTGGACAATTTACTTTCAGTAACAATTTAGTCAGACTTCTGAGTCCTTGTGGCTCCTCTTAGTAGTTTCCTACCCACTGATCACTTCCTGATGGCCTTTGAATGCACATTTCTACCTGACCTTGTACTGGGGGTTAAAATGGGTCTGTCTGTTGCTCCTCTCTTTTCCAAAACCTCATCGAGTAGCCAGTTTGAATAAGCCATCTTTATCATTTTTGTCATGGAGTGTTGATTTTAAATCTTTAACACTATGTGCCCAGTAATGCTCTTTATTTTAGGAAAGCTCCCCACTAAGGATCCAGCTTCCGTCAAACAACCAGAGTGCTATCTGCATATTCTATTAACAATGTAATATTATGCAATTAACACAAAGGACTATTTCAGTGGACTAAAGGGCAAGATGCATAATGAGGCCTTAATTATGAGCAGAGGCCCAGCCTGTAGATATTTGGAGAATATTTCTTTTGACAAAATGCAGAATATTTGTGTGGCATTTACATAAATTGACTCTCTACAATGAGAACGGTGCCAGAAAAGATTGTTTTCCTAAACCGAGAGGAAGTATTCCCGATGCCCGTCATTTCGTAATTAGATTTCCACTTCTTTTGTAGTCAACCAAAATACAAATGATACTTCTGCCACCTGTGTGCTTGCACAGCACTAAGAATGATTGGAACTTCACCCAGAAGCCGTGCCGTTTGTGCGGATGCTGGACTATTATCTCTCCTGAACTTTGTGATAACACAATTTCTTGTTTGTGAGACGAAACGGAACAACATTAACTCGGTAAAACTCTCAGGATGTCCTGCCTTTCTCACATTTCATGACTTGAGGCCTGCTTCAGTATGTCTGAGAATTTCTCAAAAGGTTTGAGAACACTCACCTTATCCCTCCCCCACCCCCTGCTTGCCAACCAGCTAGGGATCTACAGTCATCTCCAGGGCCACGTGCAGTCAACTCAGAATAGCTCAGAATGAGGTACGGACTGGGCTGCTTTTCTGTTATTTTCTATAGGCCTAAGTGCTGGCTAAACAGATTCCGAAGCTCATGGTCTTGCATCCGTGGATAGCTAATGTTGTGTCCCACAGAGTAAGAATGAGGTCCTAGAATCAAACATGCAGTTTGGCAATAGTGAGACGAAAAGTCAAGATTGTCCAGCAATATCTTATTTGAATGGTATGGGATATAGATCTAAGTTATGTAATATCTGTGGGAGAAATGTGCATTTCTTAGAACATTTTGATTAGAGCATTGTATTCATATGTATAACTACTTCCCTGACTACTCTATCAGTATCTTAAAAACAAAGACTATTCATGCATGTAATATTTCTCAGGCTTCACGAGTTTAGGAGCAGGGCCTCACCAAGAACTTTTCTTTAGAGCCTGAGTCCTGGCTCTGCAAAGCTCTCAGTTAACTTCTAGACTTAATAATGCCAGATTTATTTTCTTTTATACCCTAAGCCTTGGCCTTACACCTACTTCCTGGAGTTACTACCTCTCCTTTATGGTTTCAATGTATCCTCCCTGACCTGAATTTCAGGTATACAAACTTAACGGCCAGTATACTACTATGCTATTGAAAAGTGGGACCTTTAGTAGATAACTATACCTCTTCCCTTTGAGAACAACATCAATACCCTCGTAAAAGAAGTATGGTTTTGGTTTTGGTTTTGAGACAGGGTTTCTCCATATAACAGACTTGACTGTCCTGAAACTCACTCTGTAGATCAGACTGGCCTCGAATTCACAAAGATCTGCCTACCTGTGCCTCCTGAGTGCTGGGATTAAAGGCATGCATGCACCACCACTATCGGGCACAAAAGAAGTTTTATGCAGCTCTTTGCCCTGCTGCTACACAGGCACCTGGTTCCTCACCTCCAGAACATAGAGCAACAATACGTCATCTTGGAAGCAAAGAACAGGCCTCAGGAGAGGGTCACATCTTCAGAACTTGAATCTAGAACTCTGGGGAAGTGACCTTCTGTTTCTGAAACATTATCTGACCTCAGGTATTTTGTGGCACTGTTGTGATGGACTCAGAAGCATTGCCAATCAGTAATCCAACCTATTTACACTTTCAGTTCCTTGATACTTGCTTGGCAATTCTTGAAACTGAATCACTTCAAACTAGCCTGTATGGTTTCTCTGTTTTATTTCTACCCAGAACAAGAAAATAAAGGATTGAAATAACACAAGCGATACTATAGTAAGGGTACTGGCTGAGTTGCTCATTTTGAAAGCTTAACTATGCACTTTACATCGGGGTCTTAGTACATAATTTAAAAAACAAAAACAAATTCCACTCTTCACCAACTTCCACATCCAGTTCTCCAGTTGGGGAACATGTCCAGGCCCAATACTAATCATGCATTTCCTGATGCTGTTTCACTTACAGAGAAATAGATACCACAACGTTTTGAGTTTCTCACTCATTGTGTGAATGACACTTAAGTTTTCTCATGTGTGTGGATAACAAGAGAATGCGATATAATTGAATAGTCTAGGGCATTCTTTTTTCCTTTATTCCATTACCTTGATGAAAGGAGAAACTAACAGCGCAAGCCTGGATACCACCAGTATTGCAGGTTAAGTGGTAATATGAAATGACATAGAACCATGCAGCTCACTGAGGATGGTAACCAGTGTCAGCTGCCCACCTGACACAGTCTACAATCACCTGGGCGTAGAGCCTCGTTGAGACTACCTAGATCAGGTTAGCCTACTGTAGATCAGGCTAGCTGTAGGAGAGACCCAGCCAATCACCTTACTTGTTGGGCGGGGTCCCACGAGGATATTTTTTACTTATAAAGATTGCGGGCCTGCTCCCGGCCGCCCCTTCTGCTTTCCTGTTCTCCTCTGGAAACTCTGGTTCTGTAAGTCTATTTCCCAATTAAAGCTGTATATATTTATTACAATTTCTGTCTGCATTCATTTATGCTGGTACACTTGGCGCCCAACGTGGGACAGCTAGCCTATTGTAATGCCACTGGGCATTGCTTGACAACATCAGTTGAGGTGGGAAGATTGGTGTACCATGAGTATGCCATTCCTTACATTTTAGTCCACTACTGTGCGAGTAAACATTGTGAGCTAAGTCATACTCGCTTCTGGGTTCATTTTCTCCCTCTGCCCTTGGTTGACCTGTGAGCTCTTGGCTATGGTTGTAAGTGCTTCAAGTTCCTTCCTTGGTTTCCCTACAGCAATGGACTGTAACTTGAGATTGTGAGCTAAAGCCAAACCATTTTCCTTAAGCTGCTGTTCATCGGATTTTATTTTTTATCACAACAACAGAAATGAAGCTGACCCCTGAGCTTCTCGGCAGGGAGAAACGTGTTTCTTAACAGTGATATGGAAACACAGTGTCCGACATTAATGTCTTTTTGAAAACGCCTCTCAAGCACTCCAAACACATGTTCTGGGATCTATTTCTGAAGCCAGCCAATACCTAGTTTCTTTAGACCCAGAGATTTGGGCCAGCTTTGGAGACTGAAGCATTGCTACAGTGTACACTGCCTTTAAAAACTCAATTTTATTGTTGTCTAAATCATGACTACTAAACAATTTTCAGATTAAATCTACAAAGGATCCCTACAAAAATGCAGTGAGACACAGATAATCAGCTTTGATATTTTCATAGTATTTTTGGAATATTCATTCTTGTCTTTCTTGTAAAGCAACTATTCTTTGTGGAAAGATTTTCTTCTTTGTTAGCTTTTCCAGGAAAGGAATTAAAATACTTTTTTAAAAAAATTAAAGTACTTTTAACTTACTATATATATTATATTTATGAAGTTTTATATATATATATATATATATGAAGTTTTGACAAATGTCATCATTTCATCCTTCCTCCATTTCCAAGCCTACTCCTATCTTCCAGTGGATAAACATTTTGATCATGCACTGTGTTGCTATACCCATGTTACTACCCCAAACATTGTAGCCATCCTTGACCTCGAGTATGCTATCAAGCAAGATGGATATATCTTGAAAGAGAATGAGGCGATGAGCAAAAAAGTCAGAGAGCTTTGAAAATTCAGAGGAGATCAAGAGACATGCACCCAGGGAAAATAAAAAATACATTTTCACTTACATCTCTTGTATTTCATCTTGTGACTGCTGGAGTGCATGATAGTTGTACCTGGATATATTCTAATTTAATGAGTACAGGCTTGAAAAGCACCATCCCTAGAGCTGGGGAGATGGCTCAGTGGCTCAATCATGGGGGCCTGAGTTGAGATACCTAGTACCCACATAAAAATCTCAGCACTGGGAACGCAAAGATGGGAAGAATCCTGTTACTGGCCAGTCAGTTTTGCTACATTGGTATCCTCCAGGTTCAGGGAGAGAACCTTCTCAACAAAGTGGAGAGTAGTTGAGGAAGACACTTGACATTGACCTCTGCCCTCCACATGCTTGTAGGTGCACATGTGTGCCCACACCCTCACATGCTCACACACCATATCACATAGGCCAATACATTCTCTTGCCTAAAGAACAATCCAGCAGAACTTGATCAGAATGGCTGGAGTTCTTGATAAGATTTTAAACTCTTTATATGAATTCCCAGGGTTTTTGATTTATTGATCTGAATGAATGAGTGCAAAAAAAAAAAATCCATGTGGCCTGTGACACCAAAAGTCCTGTCATCCTTAAATTTGAAACCTGATACAAAGGACTGACTTCAGTAGCAGCTAGAGAAGCCTCAGAGGTTAGTGGCATCCAGCATAACAAAAGAACTGAGGAGAGATGAAGATGTCCCAGGAGGACTGCACATGGCATCTGACTTCTTCTCTGGCCCTGACTGCTCAGAATCTGCGTCATTGGGAACCTAAGGACAATTACAACTGGGAGACAAAATAAACTTGGCAGAATTATGGCATTCTGTGGAGGACTTGGGCACTGGAGAACAACCTCTAGGTTCAGTTATTAGAAAGGCGTGTAGGAAAACAGAAGCTTATCATTGAGGAGCTACTTTCTTTAGGTTTGTTTTAATCTTGGATCATTGCTGCCTAAGATGGATAATAATATGTACCACTAAGCCCCACCCTAGATCTTAAGCATCTGAATCATGCAGGCAGAGATGTGAATATTTCGTAAGAGCTCTTCTAGGAAATTATGATATAATTCAAGTTGGAGAAGCAATATACAAGCCCTAGGATTCTCTCCCCACAACCCTGCAGTCCCCATCAGTTACAGACCACAGAAGTGGTCAGACCTGTGACACGAGTCTCGGAGCAAAGGGAAATTAAGTTCTTGCAGAAATCCAAATATCTTCAGCACTCAGCATCATCGAAACTCAGAAACATTACTGCTTTGTTTTCTCACAGTATTTATAATTTACATCAATGGGGAAAAAAAAGTAGTAATCTCATTGACCTTTCCTTGATCTGTTGTTCTGTCTACTATAACAAAATGCCATAAACTAGATGGATTATGAATAACAAAATTTAATGTTTCGCAGTTCTCATGGTGTGAATATCCAAGATGAAAATTACAAGTTTGGTGCCTGCTGAGGCCCCTTTTCCTTGTTCAGGGATGGTGCCTGTTTCCCTCCTCCTGACAGCACCAAAGAAGCAAGGAGCTACCTTGTGCCTATTTAATAAGGTCGCTATTATCATTTTTATAAGAGTGATCCTCACAGCCTTACATTCTAATGGCCTCCTCCTTGCCCCATGACCTGAAAAGTTAGGGTCAGGACATGAATGGGGGAGGTTTCCAGCATCTTCCCTCAATGACCGTCATTTTCAGATGCCATTGAACTTTCTTCCTCAAAGTGACCACTGAACACTCTTTCTGATATATTAAACAAAAAGTTAAACACTACTCTTTCTGATAAACAAAACATTGGAAGTATGCGTATGTTTTATATGCTTGTTCTGTGGTTTCATATCACTTTTTTGCTATCTTTTTCACCAAAATTCACCTTTCATCTTTATCTCTAACTCACCTCTACTGGTGGGGTGACACAGAGGAAAAGAAGGAAACTCGAGAAAAAGCTGAGCTGCAGGCTGAAGAGTCTTCCATTCAAATGGAAAGAGCGGTAGAAGACAACGTGAATCCAAACCCAGCAAATATATGCTAATCATGTCCAGTTCCACGAGTTCCACCCCATTGAGTTTGAGCCAGGCCACCTGACTGCTTCTTCCTCTGGTAAAGAACATCTCAGATGAACCAGCTGTCATGGACATGGTTCAGAAAATTGGCCCCGAAAAGAACTCTGAGCCATCTGTGTTTGCTGTTCTATTCATAGAGTGTTCTCCAAATCACAGACTTCTATCAGGAACTTCACAGCAAGGCCCTCTCCTATTGGAGCTCTGGAGAACATTGCTCATTAGCATCTCTTGCACCCCCTTGGGGTGGGAATGCTGTGATTTTTAGGCACGAGAGCTCAGGGGTAAGGTGGGTAACGAATAAGAGTGGGAACTTTCCGAGTCAGGAAGCCTGCTTTTCCTCTCTCCTTCCCTTTGTCAGGTGCTGGGATTGACAAGAAATCCAATGTCGAGCTGTACTGAAACATTTGTGTGCACTTACCGACGAAAGAACATTTGCAGGGTTATCTTGTGAGGGAGGGGCAAAGTTGTTTCTATTTTGAAATAAATACAAGGAAGTACACAGTCTGATCTGTTAAGTAGCTTGGCTGCATAGACACAGACTGGGAGCAGTTGATCTAACATTGGATTGTATACCTAGTGAGGAATGTGTTGGCTTACACCTTCTCATGATTTGTCAAAAAGAGGATTTTTTGTTTTTACTTATGGGTATATAGATGCCATGTTGGGGCAGTGTGTGAGGAGGCCAGAAGAAGGCACTGGATCTCCTGAAAATGGAATGTGGGCAGTTGTGACCTTCCTGATATGGGTACCAGGAACTGAACTTGGGCCCTCCATGAGAACAGCAAGCATTCTTACACACTAAAGCTTCCTCTCTCCAGGAATGTTTCTGGGACTTTGTAGCTGTATATTTTTGTTCTTACGAGGCTGAGCCTGGATTGTGATTTATTTTTCTCTAGTTCATCTTTGAGAATTTTTCTGTGACTCTAGAGAAAGATGAAATGATGAATTCAATGAGGATGAAATAGCAATGAGGTTTCTAAAAATTTATTTGTGGTGTATGAATTATGCTTAAGGCTCATGGAAATAATATCAGAAAGCATAAAATACAAGATAGCATTAAGCCACACCAAAACTACGTGCTTGAAAAAATGTTGAAAAAGAGAAAATATTGAACACACAAAGGGAAATGAGTGGGAAGACTTATTGTGATAGGTAAAATTTTTTAAAAAAGATTTTGCAAAGATTCTCTTTTCTTCAAGGCTATAAGCATTACACGTGTATTTAAATACATCGATGTGAAATATAGGTATAGTATCGGTATACAAATATGCTTCTTCTATGTTTCTTACCCATAGATTAGGAACCTCAGATTTTAGATATTTTTAAAGCTTATAATTATGAAGTAAAAAGAAGCAGTGACCAGGACATGGGAAAGAGAAAGAGATAAAGCATTAGAGGAGCATTTAAGAGATGTGGATAAACTGGGGCTGGCAAGATGATTCTGCAGATGAAAACACGCACCGAAGCCAGGTTCAGTTCCCGGCACTAGCATGACATCTCAGTACTTCCTGTAACTCCATTTTTAAGGGATTCAGTGTCCTTTTCTGTCCTTCAGGGGCACCTGCATTGCACATGGTGCAATATATACATACAAGCAAAACACTCATACATGCAAAGCAAATCTATTTTTAATGAAATATGCATAAACCTTATTATAAAAGGTATGAATATTATAATAAATAAGTTTTATAGAGGAGTAGAGGAAGGATCATGTATAGCAATTCTAAAAGCTAATTAGGCAATGCACAAACAAAAAGAAAGCCATAGTGAAACACACATATAAGAGCAGAAATTAAAGATAGAAGACACGAAAGAGAATAAATACTCAAGAAGTGAGCTGCTGACACATCTGTGCTGAGCTGAAAGATGAAGTCAGAAGATCTTTCTAATTCTAGCAGTCTGTATTCACTATGAAGTATATATTTAAAGTATGTATATATGTGTGTGTGTTGAAGTATATACATATAAGTAAATATATAATATGCATATAAAGTAAATATATATTAAAGTATGTATAGTATATATTTGTTGTCAGAGTTTCTGTCCTGCCCGGTTCCCGCAGTCATTAAGTCTAAAGAAATCACACAGAAGTCTACATTAACTATAAACTGATTGGCTTAGTACCTCAGGCTTCTTATTATTGCTTACAACTTATATTAGCCCCTTATTATACTTATATGTGTTAGCTACATGGCTCAGTACCTTTTTCAGTGAGGCAATCACGTCTTGCTTCTTCTGTGATCAGGTCAGAATGACTGCAGGGGAAAGGGCTTCCTCCTTCCCAGAATTCTCCTGTTCTCATTGACCCACCTCTACTTCCTGTCTGATTGTCCCACCTATATTTCCTGCCTGGCTACTGGCCAATCAGCATTTATTTAAAATATAATTGACAGAATACAGACCATGGTTCCCACACCATATATTTAAAGCTAGGAAAGGTTCAGAAAGCAAAAAAGGGGGGAGGAGAACAAATAATTTGAGAAATTAAAATGTTGGGTAATGGTGATGAACTGTCCCTGAATAGAATTTCTGTTTGCATGCAGAGACATCCTAGACTCTCATATGCTTAGAAGAGTAACATCTTCTTATGACTGGAACTCAGACCAAGATGAGCCATAATGTTTGTCTTACTCCTCAAAGTCATTGAAAAGGTCACAAGGAAATGTGCATATAACAAGAGTCAAGGCAAGCACTGGCCTGTGGAATGTTCCTTGTCACTATCAGTTACTACTTATCTAAACACAAGGTGCAAAGAGAGAGAAGCTATCCTAGCATTCATTCTCTGAATGTGACATAACAAGTTGTTTGGGGGCTGGTAAGATGGCATTTGTAGCATAAACCTGGTGAGCTTGATTTGAGTTCTAGAGCCCATGTAAAGGTGAGATAACAGAATTCTTCAAATTGGCCTGATCTTCATAAAGGTGCCATTGTACTTGCGTTCCCACACAAACACACTACACACACACAGATAGATAGATAGATAGATAGATAGATAGATAGATAGATAGATAGATAGATATGGATGGATGGATGGATAGATAGATAGATAGATAGATAGATAGATAGATAGATAGATAGATAGATATGGATGGATAGGTTGCATTGGGTAGCTCACGACTTTTTACTATAACCATTGCATATCACTTTTAATTATCAATACTGTATGAGATTTATTTTTCCAACTACTCTTGTCCTTTTGCTCCTTGAAGGAATTCTTTGAGGAAATGTGTAATTTTGTGTTTGAAGAGTTGAATCCTTTGGCAATACATCATGATGACAGAACTTTGCCTCCAGTGATTGTGTGAGCTTCAGCCTCCCCACATTTGCACAAACACAACCTTTAGTGACCTTTGGAATTTGAAAACTGCATGAATCACCATAGTAGGAAAATTGGACTGAGGCAACTAGACAATTATTTTTCGGAGGATTGACTACATCCTGTGCCACATAAATTGGTAAAGGTATGTGTAGGGCCACATAATCTATCAAGATAAATTTGTCTATGATTCATTATCTATGGTAGGCATTCATGTTATTATGAACTCTATATATCAAAAAAGATCAATATCATGACGAATTTGATGTTGTCAACATTATAAAATAAACCTCATTAATCTATTGTGCTTTTAAACTCTGAATGAATGGTCTTGTGATATACACAGCCGAAATCTGGATGATCACATCAGGATTAACCTTCCAAAATTATGATTACTAATTGAAGATGTGTTTTCTAAATATACCTGTGCATTTACAAGAAATGACATGGGTAGCCTAAGCTTGCAGGAGAAATAACATACTCTGAAGTATATCAGGCTTGGAGTTTGGCTTTAGGAAAATGATTTCTTTTTCCAAATATAATACATGTATTACAAAATACCTGTATTACTGGGGCAAAATTTTTATCTTTGCAGCATGACAATATTTGTTCATCAGTAATAGAATATTAATAAAGTTTTCCCAAATGATTGATATACATCTACCAGAATAGGACATAAGATGCAATATGTAGCAGTCAATTCAGAAAATTTATTTATTTATCTCTGCATGTAAAATACATCCCATCTCCATGTACCTTTCTGCTGTGGTTTGAATGAGAGTGGCCATCATAGGTTCTTGAATGTTTGGTCCCCAGTTATTGGGGAAAGGATTAGGAGGTATGGCCTTATTGGAGTAGATGTGGCCTTGTATGGCCTTGTTGGAGGATGTGTATCACTGGGAGTGGGTTTTGATGTTTCAAAAGGTCACACCAGACCCAGCAGTCTCTCTCTGCCTGCTGTAGATCATGATCTCTGCTACTTTTCCAGCATCATGTCTGTCTGCATGCTGCCATGCTCTCTGCCATGACTGATAACGGACTATTCCTCTGAAGCTATAAGCAAACACACAATTAAATAATTTCTTCTATAAGTTGCCTTGTTCAGGGCATCTTTTCGGAACAAGAGAACAGTAACTAAGACACTTGGTAAAGGCCCAGCTAATTTCAAAGAATCTTCATCATTCTTACTGGGTATCACTCCCAGTGTTCAGACATGTACCTAAACAGCCCCCTACTATATTAACTTTATAAGACTTTGAAATTAGGATATGTGCCAGTATCTCAAAATACTGAAAAGAAAGGAGATCCTCAGTCCTTTCTGGGTAATAAAATCCTTCCCATAACTTTCCAG
Organism: Alexandromys fortis; assembly: GCF_014885135.2. Classification (NCBI taxonomy): domain Eukaryota; kingdom Metazoa; phylum Chordata; class Mammalia; order Rodentia; family Cricetidae; genus Alexandromys; species Alexandromys fortis. The sequence continues at coordinate 2,178,475 of NW_026067907.1, forward strand.
GTACATCAGGGAACTCAGACACAGCACATGTTCAATATTTTAAAATAGCTCAAAATGCATCAAATGATTTAGGATTATATAAAATTGCTTAATTTCTAAGTGATTTCCATACTAATGAAGTTGATATTTTAAAAAATCTTTATATTTAGAAAAATTAATTTATTAGGTCATTTATCAAATAAAATTTCCAGAGTTTTATAATAGTTTGTTTCTTTGTTTTGATCTCAACATTTATTTATTCATTTATTTATTTGTAATAGCCAGAACTTGCAAACAACCTAGATGCCCCTCAATGGTAGAATGGATAAAGAAAGTGTGGGACATATACACATTAGAGTACTACTCAGCAGTAAAAGACAATGACATCTTGAATTTCACAGGCAATTGGATGAAAATAGAAAACACTATCCTGAGTGAGATAACCCAGACGAAAAAATATGAATATGGTTTGTACTCACTCATTATGGATTCTAGCCATAAACAAAAGACATTGAGCCTATAGTTCATGATCCTAGAGAAGCTACGTAATAAGGGGAGCCCAAAGAAAAACATATAGATCCTCCTGGAAATTGAAAGCAGACACGGTCTTGAACATCTAATATTTGTGTCTCCATCTCCCAACTGCTAGGATTATAGATATGGATCCCTACCCCTCATTTATGAGGTGCTTATACTCAAACCCTAGACTCTGTACATACTCAGAGCCACACTCAGACCAAGAAAGTGTATTTCAGTCATTGCATTTTTATTGTAGTGTAAGTCTAGTGAAAGTCATATGCTCAAAGAAAAAGCTGTGGAGAAGCTTCTCAAAACCCTCAGGTTCTTGAGCCTTGCCTCCCAAAAGACTGTCCAGCATCCATAGGAAGATAATGGATACAGACTGCTGGTGTCGTTAGCGTGTGTAGAATTTGTGTTGGAATTGATTGACACACAAATCCCAAACTGTTCTGTTGTAATCATGTAAATAAAACAAGCAAGTAAAAAATGATTCCACAGGCCACCATGGGCTCTGGAACAAAATTCAGGGGATTATTCCCTATAATAAATCGTAAAATATAGTATTGTCCCTGTTTTTACTGTTCCTCAGCTGACCCTTGCTTGGAACAGATTTCATAGTCATATGTTCGTATTCGTAAGACTGTCACCTAATACCTCTTATATGAGCTGCTTACCTAACCACCATACAAAGCATTTCACTGGCCTTTTATTTAAGAGCTGATGCCCAAGCAGCAAGCCAAGCCAGGTATGTGTTCCCTGCACTCTACAGTGTCTATAGGTGCATGGAATAAATTATATTATTAACACAACATATTTATTAAAATTTCATCTTGGATACTAAATAAAATTTAGTATTTTCAACTTATTCTCTCATTCTGACCAGGCAAAGGAAAACAACAAAAAAAAAAAGCAATTTTCTTACCTTACTTCAGATATTCCTATAGGACCCATTTCTCCAACAGAATTTCCCAAATCACTCCCTTAAACCTGTCACTAACAGTAATAAAGACAAAATTAGAGAACAAACAATAGCCAGAACTACAGATGATAAAACTTTGTCTGTTCTCAGCTATTTATTTACTAATGTACTACCCTATTTGTGGAAGATCAGAAGAGACTATGAATCTGTACTAATAGCTCTTTCTTATACTTCCTGCCTCCAAAGAGACTAAGCTTTTATAGCACCACAGCCAAGTTAATAACATATCTTGAGATCCTTTAAGACTGTGAACTTAGATATACTCTGTCTGTTTAAGTTTAGTCTGCCCTTATGGAAACAATGCAACCAATCTTACTATGCCTCGGATTTCCCATGCAATCAATCAGCTTTACAGCCTAAGTTAAATGTGTAGCTTTAATCTTAACTCATTTATTCTTCCATCTCCCTGACTCAAAATGAAGTGTGAGTGTGTACGTGAGTGTGTGTTAGTAATCAATTGTGAAGAGAACTTGCTGATTGAAATAAAAAATTAAACAAAACAAATATTCTCTCAGTGTCAGAGGCAGCATGAAGATACAGGCTGATAACATTGGTTTGCAGTTTGAGATGCTATTCTGGGTCAGTTAGGGACAAACGATGGGGACAGACGCACACACTTGACCAACAGCAGACAGACTAGCCAGTGACCACAAATGTTGTAAGGAAGGCCACTTGTTTGTTTCCTGGCCACCCAGACTCCCAAAATAATCACACAGGAACTGTATCATTAAATCATTGCTTGCTCAATCACTTAAGCATATTGCTAGCTAGCTCTTTCATCCAGAATTAACCAATTTCCAATATTTTATATTTTACCATGAGGTTCGTGGCCTACCGGAAAGGTTCCAACATGCCTATCTCTGGCAGCAGCTCCATGGCTTCTCTCTGACTCCACTCCACCTCCTTTCACCCAGCATTCAGCTTAGTTTTCCCCGCCTAAGTACGTTCTACCTTGCTATAGGCCAAGCCAGTTTCTTTATTAATTACCCAATAAAAGCAACACATAGACAGAAGGACATCCCATACCATATAAACTATAGACAAATGGGAGACACAGGGAGAGAAATGGAGAATTCAAACTTAGGTTCACTCTTAATCAAACTACTCCAAGATAAAGTATCATTTTCATTCCTTAATGCAACATTGGCTCATAAACATATTCAGAAAGAAGGCTGAGACCTGACTTCACTGAGGGAATTAAATATATATCAGGAGCACAACGTGAGTTATAATCAGGGCCTCTAAAACAATAAGAACTCCCATTGTAGGGATTTCTAATTTGTTATTAAAAGAAAGAAATATGAAAATGAAAGGTATAAACCTCACTCTATGTCCCTTCTATCAGAAATATATATATATTCACATATATGTTCATGATATATATGTGTTCATATATGTGTTCAGAATATGGTCCTGTAAAGGACCATTGGCAAACAAAAAAAAAACAGAGCTAAAAGCAGGAAGAACCCCATCACCTTACTGAATTAAGCAGTCTTTGTGTTGGGTTAAAACTGTTAAATACATTACTTGTTGTGAAACTAGTACCTAGAATACGCTAGTTAATAGAATGTACCAGTTAATTTAAGAGTATCCAATGTATTAGCACATTTATGGAAAACCACAAATAGCTACCTCTCCATTAAAGCTATCTTTGTTTCTTCCATTGCCAAGTAGAAGACGATAAGACATGCCAACACATCTAGCTCCAGGAGAATATCTCTCAAAACCTTAATGGTAGAGGGGTAGAAGTGAAGCCAGCTGAAGACGGCAGAGCAGGCAGGAGCAGAGCATGACACAGTGGCTATCCTGGTGCAGTGAGTATTGACCAAAGAAGAGGATTGGCATCGCTGTAAGTCCACCTATCTGACAAAGGCTAAAGATTTCTAGGTCACCACATACTGAGCTTTCTCAAAGTGACTTTCAAATGTCACATAGCTATATAATTTATCTTCTGGCTGAAGTTAATCAAATAAAGTAGGAGGTCTTTGAGGATCAAGCTGACCCTGGCCTGGCTCTATTCATTCTCCATGGCTCGTTAAATGAGAAAACTATTTCTGTCTTCAGCAGTCTTAAAAATAACAGAAGGAACACTTTGCCAGAACCTATACATTAGGTGGGGGAGAAATAGCCATTCTCAAATGCCTTTTCTTCCCTCCAATTGATTATACTCATTATGGTCTGACGTTAGACTTTCAAGCTGGCCAACACTATAGAGACATTAAAAGAAAGATGACACACACACACACACACACACACACACACACATCACAGTATTCCTGAGAGAAGAGACTGGCGAAATCAACAGATTTCGAATCTAACTCTAGGGATAGCCAACTCTAACCTGAGGGATCCTAAGGAAAGATTGTCACCAGTGACCAGATGGTGAGGGAACAGCCCCTCTTGACTACAGATCACAATACCTCAAAGTCACCACTGTGTGATCTGAGAGGGATGATTGTAAAAAACAAACAAGTTTTCCCTTTTTAACTATCTTTTGTGCACAATTAATAACCCATTCTCAGAGTACTGAGTTTAAGATAAGTTTCATTTAGGGAGCTGGGGAGATAGATCAATTGGTAAAGTGCATGAGGACCTGAGTTCAATCCCCAAAAAACATATCAAAAAGGTGGCATGGTAGCAATTGCTTGCAATTTTAATCTTAGTCTAGCCTAGTTTTAACTGGTGGGTTCCAGGCTAGTAAGAGACTTCTCAAAAGAAAAAAGACCAATGGTGGGTGGACTCTGAGAAATGATGACATCTGACCTACACACATGTGCACATGTCCCCATAAACACACCACACACATACACAGATATAAAAATATGAATCAAGGGGGAGGGGAGTAACTGTGGTTGGTACGTAAAATGAATAAAAAAATATGAATCATAGCTCAATTAAATTATGTGAACTATAAAATTCTCACTGTACAATATATTTACTAATTTATTTTATGGTTATTTTCTCAAAATATCTCATAGGCATAATAAAGAGTGAGGAAGGCTGGTGTCTCAGCGTCAGGCACTGGGCTGAGACACTCTTAGTATGTCAGATTAACAAGGAAAACTGGAGTGAGAGAGGGGACGAGGAGGCACAGAGCAAGGGGACATTGGAATTAGTCAGGGACTGGGGATGGGAGTATAGCATCCATTAGAGGTGGGAAAGACACTTTGTCAGGCAAAACTAGTTCATCAGAATCTCAGATTTTAGTGTCCTTCATCTCAGCAGCACTGTCCCACACATCTCTATCATGTCAAGTTACAGGATTCCATGTTTCACCAACAAGTGCCTTCAGTTTTAACTGCAGACACTTTAGACTGAAATGCACATGTCTATGTGTTATTCAACCACATGATGAGGACTTGTGGTTGATTGTTATTTGGTTTTGTTGGTTTGTTTGCCTTTATGTTTCTTTCTTTATTTTTTTTTGTCTAATTTTAGTCCCACAGCTGCAGGAGAAAAGACCTTGAGGAGACACATAGGACTCTTATAATTACGTTTATGCACCTGAATCTGGCAAATGGCATCTTGCGGATTATTCTTTTCCCGTGTCGCTTGGCTCAGAGAGGCCAGGAGAAATCAGCCATCATCATTAAATTCATAAGTTGAACAGGAATTGTCAAAAGCATCAAGCATACAGTCACTAAAGTCATTGCCTCACACAGGTGGTGAAAGAGGAATCTCCATTGCATTTATCTTGTATATTGTTTAACAGCTCATGTTATGAATTATCTTTACTCTACACTACCAGGAGATTCTTTAGCAACTCCAGGTATAGTCAATTAGAGAGCCAGCTCCAGGAAACACCAAGTCCATTAAAGAAATTCATCCTTACAATTATCTTTCTGTAGAAGCATTCTTAGTACCAATATCTGCATCTGTTCCTTAAGGGAAAAGAAAACAATGTGTATATAAATATGTGTGTGTATCCATATATTATAAAATAGGGTTTATTGATTGGTTTACATGGTAGAGTTAGAGTAGTCTAAAACTTATCATTGGCATGCCAGAGAGAAAGAGAGCCTAGTAGCTGTCCAGCCCGAGAAACTGGATGCCTGAGCAACTGTGTCAAACATGAAAACCTGGACATTCTCTGAAAATGTTCTGATCTTGTGTCTGCATTAAAGGTTGAAGGAGGTGGAGTCTGGAGATGCAGATGGTGGCAGCCTGGACAGATATACTTGGGAGGAAAAGGTGTCATAGCGGCTCTTCTCCTCCGACTATCATAATCCCACTGTGTCAGTGTGTCAGTTGAAGAAAACTGCTTGTTGGTTCCCGGCTGCTCAGACCCAAAGTAATCACACAGAAACAGTATTAATTAAATCATGGCTTAACCTATTAGCTCTAACTTCTTATTGGCTAACTATTGCATTTTAATTTAACCCATTTCTAGTAATCTGTGTATCGCCACGTGGCTGTGGCTTACTGGGTAAAGTTCCCTCTGGCTCTAGTGGGGCTCCATGGCTTCTCTCTGGCTCCACCTTCTTCCTCCCAGCATTCAGCTTAGTTTTCCCTGCCTACCCAAGTTCTGCCCTATCAACAGGCCAAGGCAGTTTCTTTATTCACCAATGGTATTCACGGCATACAGAGGGGAATCCCACATCATCTTACTATCTGGGAATCCCATGACAGAAACACACAGAGAGGTATCCTAGATATGTGCAAATTTAGTCAAGTTGAAAACCACCACCGATTATTAATTTAAGTCTTTCAGGGTGTATCCAGATTTGATTTGATATGAGGTCTGTGACCTAAACAATAGGTTAAATTTTTTGATGGATTCATAATATGATGGCAACATGGAAAGCGGCAGTTAAGTAGCAGATGGAGCCTAGTTTGAGGCAGTAGGTAACTGGGTGAATGATGCTGGAGCTGTATCTTGCCCTATCACCTTTGTGTATGCTCCTTGTCTCTTCATATCCAAGACACAAAGAGCTACTCTACCACATAATCCCTCTACTATGAGTTCTGCTCAAACATATGGGGCCAAGCAATCAAGGATTGAGTCCTCTAAAACTGTGAGCCAAAATAGCTCTTCCCTCTTCCTTCAAATTACTTCAGTCAAGTAGTTGGTCATAGAAATGAAAATTCTAAGTAATACGCATTGTAAGATTTTGTGTAAAGGCTGCTTGTTCATTTCCCAGCTGCCCAGACTCCCGAAATAACCACACAGACACTGAGAAACTGTATTAATTAAATCACTGCTTGGCCAATTGCTTAAGCATATTGCTAGCTAACTAGAATTAACCCAGCTCCATTATTTTATATTTTACCACAAGGTTAGTGGCCTACCAGCAAGGTTTCAGCATGTCTGTCTCTGGCAGTGAGTTCATGGCTTCTCTCTGACTCCACCTCCTTTATTCCAGCATTCAGTTTAGTTTTTGTTACCTACCTCTGTTCTTCTAAGCCACTAGCTAAAACAGATTCTTTATTAACCAATGGTATTCATGGCATACAGAGGGGAATCCCACATCAGTAAGGCATACTTTCTGGTTCCTGGGAACCATGTTGCTATTTGGAGATTTCATTTGCATTGATACTCTTGGGTGGTATGATGGCCAGGGGATACTGAAGGGTGGGTAACTTGAACAATACCTTATCATTGTCATCCATTGCTCCAGAGGATCCTCTGAAGTTTCCTCTGCTCTGTTATCTATGGTCTTTTTTTTTTCTATCTTGATGACAAGCATTTGTTATGCCTTGGGGCCCTAATGCTTCTTCTAGATTTCTCTGACTTTCTATCACCTGTGGCTCATATGATATGCCATCATAATTACAAACTGTATTCTAAATGAATAACTTTATACCCAGAAATAAGTGGAGGTCTCACCCTCATAAAAAAAGTTTTCATTTTCTAACAGACAGACCCCAGCACAAAAATCCACAACTAGTCAAATTGCAGAGAGCAAGGTCGTAGAGTACCATCCCTAACTTATGTGTCTGCGACACAACCCCTCACAAAATATCGACCTGTGATATTGTGTCTTCTGCTTAGAATAGGGAACTGCACACATGAAATCTCAATACAAGATGATGGCTTCAACCAGACCTGAACAATTTCAACACCAGTTGACTTCTCAGTGTTGGTGGGGGAAGTTTTGTAAGGCTATATTGCTAGATGAAGAACTCTACACATTTAACAGTTGCTAGGAGATGACTCAATCTTCCCCAAAGACAAGTTCCATAACAGGTTATTGAATCCCAAGTGGTTAGCCCTAAACACGCGTACATACCAACAACTCTAAGTGGAGTCAGAAGGTTGTATTTACATACATAAGCATGTATAATGACAATTAAAGAAAAAGAGGTCATGAATTCGAGAGGTAGTGGGAGAACTTGGGAAGACTTGAGAGAAATGGAATGCATTCTCAACAAACTGGACTAGCTCAAATCTGTGTTTTGGGTTCAGCTATTGACTTTACCTTAACAGAGTGGAGAGTGGTCCAGGAATACACTCAGTGTCACCTTCATGCACACATACACACAAGCACACATACACACAACGCACTCATATGTAGAGGAGCACATGAGAACACATGCACACCATGAATGCACACATAAAAGAGGAAACTACCATATACAATCCACTTATCATGACTGTATTTATATAAACTCTTATGTCATAATGCTTATAAAGAATATACTGAGCCTAAAATAATAGTGAACAATGAATTTAAAACAAACGAAGGCACAACATTCTTTCCTGCCTTCCAGTTTACAATACATTTCTACTTTTAATAGCAACCGAAATGCTGTGAATATAGTAAATTCTAAGTTTTGTGAAAGGGGTTTGAAAGATAAGCCCATATATTGTGGAAGCAGCAACTGTGTTGGAGCCAACAGTAGTTAGAGCCAATCAAATGCAATTAGTATTCAGACTTTCAGAATAAGAGATTTCCAACTCCATCACACTGACTCAAGGGTTAATTACTAGCTTAAAAGTGCTGCCAGCTGCAGGCCAGTGTGGAAAACTACCGTAAGGGAGCAGCCATATGCCAAGACCTATAGGGCTGTAGGGGCGAGACTATGTGAAGCCTCGAGGGCCCATTTCTCACTCACAATATGTTGTTTCCAATACGCACAGCTGAGAGAGTCCACCTAGAGTCTTAGGTGAAAGTGTCGACTTGGCACTCTCAACAAGTTTGGAACAGTTAAAGCTAGACTCCTAATAGTGGAGATAAGAGGGACATAAACCTTGGAAACATGATGTAGAGAGATGTGGTTTAGGTGGTCTCCAAAATGTCCATTTTAATCAGAGGCTTAGTCCCCAAGCTGGACCCAATGGGGAATATAGAGAGTCTTAAGATACCAGCCCTAGTGAAGATTCTTAGGTCATTAGGGGTTGCCTTCGAGGGGAGTATGAGGTCTCATTCTCTGTTCTGACTCCTTGGCTCAAGATGTGCACTTTCCATCACAAATGTTCCACTTTCTGCTATTTGCCATGAGGTCCTCACCATGCTCTTGAACCTTTAATGCGGAGTTTGGTAAGTTCTTTGTCTTTCTAGTAGCTGGTGTCATGCATTTCATTATAGTAACGAAAAGTTGACTAACATAATAATAACCTAAGGCTCCCAGACAAAATACCAGCCAACTGAACTTAACAAAACATTAAAAGGCTGCATATTGTGATTATGTTGGGTTTATCCCTGGGATGAAATGATTTGGCAAATAAAAATCAATTGAACTGACATACTACATTAATAAAACTAAAGTTTTTTTTTAAGCCTGTATGATTATCTCAAAGAAGCAAGACAGAAAATTGAGCACTCAGCAAAATTCAATGACCTTTCCATGAAGTGTTATTATAGGAACCTAGGAAGACATGAATGGGGTGCAGGAGCTGCCATACAAAGCCACCCCTTTTCTGATAAGATACATCTTCACCCAGTGGATGGGAGTTAGATGTTGGGCAATGAAAGAAACTTGAGTTGTATCTTACAAGCTATGACTGTTGACATTTAAAATGCTTCTTTGTGGCTGAAAGCCAGCATAATATGAGAATAAGGGAAATCAGTTAGAACATAGGACAGATTTGAGAGCTGAGATTTAAAAAATCGTCATGTAGTTAAATCATCTTCATCAAAGGCGTCAAGTCTATACAAACAGGAAAGAGCTCAGCTTTCGAGTATGAAGTGAAAAACCATGACTCTATGAACCCTCCATCCAGGTCATCAGCAGTCAGACAGGAACTGCAGAGTCCAGCCTTGTTGGCTGAGCCCCTCCAAGGTCAAGTTAGCCATTGATGGACTACCCAGGGCATTTCCTGTAAGCCATTCTAATAAATCCCCATTGAAATGTGTATTCATTCTATGGGCACTGACCTGCCATGACTATTACACTGTTTCATCAGAATAAAGTCTCAGTTATGGAAGATTCTACAGTTCTGCAGTCCAGTAATGCACCTTCAGTCACACTAACTCTGCACACAGCATTTGGTGGGTAGATTTCATGTCAGATATGTTTTCACTGCAATAAAAACATAGCCCAAAATAAGGAGACCTCAACATCCGAAGTTCCCCCTCCCCGAGTCATTCTCTAAGAAGCTCCTCCCAGAAGCTGCTGGCTGTTCAGTTACAGCCTTGTGGCTAGCAGATCCCAGGCTGCTTTTCCCTTGGAACTCCCTGGCCCCGAAGCTGTCCATTGCGCCGCTGAGAAACATCATCTAAACACATTCGCACCTGCCTTCGTTCGGGATTTGAGTGCCACCACGACCAAAAGTAACTTGAGAAAGAAAGAGTTTATTTCCTCTCACAACTTTTAGTCCATCACTGAGAGAAGTCATGCAGGAACCTGGAGGCATTAGGCAAGGCAAAGGCCATGGAGGGGTGATGCTTATAGGCTTGCTCCCTGTGGCTTACTCGGGAGCACCTGCTCAGGGGTGGTACCACAGTGAGCTGGGCCTTCCCAGTTTGAATCGTCAATCAAGGACGTGCTCTACAGACTTGTCTACAGGCTGTACAGGCCATCCGATGGGGGTATTTTCTCAATCGAGGTTCATCTTCCCAGATTTTGTTGGGTTGACAAAAAAAAAAAAAAAAAAAAAATACAAGAAACAAACAACCGCAAAAAAAGATCAGGACAGCCACCACAATCCCCTCCAGAGAGTTCCCTTGTTTGCCTTCTTTCTTGGAAGGTGTCTTCCAGGACCACTGTAAAGACGTTTGCTGTAAGGGATTTCTCAAGTGACCTTGGCCAAGGTAGCCTGTAGGATGTCACTGCCCTTTGTGAGTTTATCTTTTTCTTTCTTGGTTAACTCCAAACACCTTCCTTGGTTAACTCTGAGCACCCTACATACAGTATCAGTCTAGAGCTGCCAAATGCTTTAGCAACGACCCTGAAGGGCTGCTGTTAGGTCGGTGGAGAATTTAAGGAGGCAGTAGCCATAGAAAAAACAGTCAATCCTGCCTGAAGAATGGTCATCATGAGTTTACAAAAAGGCAGAACAAACAGTATGTGGTCCATCTGGAGGATGGAAAGGAGCGGACACAGAACTGGAAAACATAGAATGCTTGTGTTTTGTGCAAAACCACGCTCAGATCTTATGTCAAGGCCACAAGAGATCTCTCTCAGTCCTGGAGACATCTCTGTGCTTCCTATGGGTATAATTTTGTTCCTGAGGGTACAAGACATTATTGTATTAACAGCTGCTGTCAAAATATACACTATTAGACTTGATTCATCCAAGAATCTGAAAAGCACTGAGAGACACTATGGTGAAATGGGACATATGTTTCTATTTCTAAATGCAGTAATAGAAACATAGTTCATGCTTTCACATCGAAACAGGCATGATGAATTCAGTGTTATACACATGACGCCCTGTAGGGGAAGTACCTGAGTATCCTTTATTCAGTGAGAACCTAATAACAGTAAAGCTTTGCAGATTTTATGCGTGTGTCAGTTTCCAAGTCACACAGGACCCTGTTCTTTCATCAAAATCCAAGTGACTTGTTGGTCCTGCTGCCTCTTCCTTATTGCACTAGTCTTTCCTTATTGACTCCAATCATCTCTGTGGCACTGACTACATGTGCTGTGGCTAATTGCCAATCTCCATTAGATCCATTTGAGATTCCCATCACACAGGGTCATGTGCTTCATTAGGATCTAAAACACCAGCACTTACTGTTTTGCTTCAACTATGAGCGGCTACATCCATTGCTTTGCAACAGGTTGGGAAAACAAACATAAATGCCACAAAAAATAAATCTTAGTCCCTTTTGACAATAAGATAGAATAAGGTTTAGTCTCTCTCTTCTGGTAAAATATGGTTCTTCGTGCTATTTTTATAATGAGAATTTTACAAAAATATTGAACATCTTCAGTACAGGATAAGTCTCTTAAAAATATACTAAACAATTGATAGGTCATTTTATAAATAAGAATTTTATTAAGAATATTTCATGTCATCATTAATATTCATTCTTTTAGCAAAAGAAGCTGGACATCTAATATATGGAAATCACTTCTGGGAGAGCTGGAGGGAAACAGGGAGTATGATGAAGCTTGGAGAATAGTTAGGAAAATAAGATGTGTCTCCTCACAATTTTCCTCATTATTCAATTTTCCTATCCATCTTACAAGAGCGATGATTTAGAGGAATAATGGGAGACGTGGTCTACTCCTTAGCCCTTAACAAAATCCTCTTTCACCACAAAACCACACACCCTGAAATAAGTTCCAGCCTACTAACTAGCTTGGAATTGGGCAGCAGCACCAATCTTTCTCCTATAGTAGTGTTCTTCTAAAAGAAGTTCATCTTCCCAACCTTCACATTGTATTTAGTTTCTTCTCCCCTACTGCAAATTAGGATATTCAAGAGAAAGACTCTTTCTTGTTCATCTTACACACCATTGCTGCTCAACTTACTTCACCATTTCTCCAAAAAAGATGACAGTGTTTGAGCTGTCTGGTTGTATTAATTTGGAAAAGAGATTTTTTTTTTGGCCTCTGATAGCTATTCAGAAATCCTGTATTTTGGTTATTGCTTTTCCCCCTTCTTCTGTTCCCAGAAGATATTTCACATATTTCATTTTCTTTCCAGACCAAGTCATTTCAGTGTCTCTTGTCCTCTCTCTTGGGTTTTACATATTAATATTCTAATGTGGAAATGTGGCCCTTCTCTGATGCTTGCACAAATGTTTGACCTCGGCCATTTGGGACGGTGGGAATGCAGCCATGATGCAAATGGCTGATCACTGGGCTCCATACTAATCACCATCACATCACAAAAGGCAGGATGCTAGTCAGTAGCAATTAGTTTCTTTCCCCTTCACCCAGTCAAAGAGAAAAATTTACTTCAATACATGTAGAAATATTAATGTTGTATTCTTCAAAGTACTAAATTCATTATTTTAAAGGAAATAAAGGTGATTAATGTTCTCTACCTTTAGAAATAGAACTAAATAAACTTTTTAAAGTGAGTGACCATAAACAAATCCTAATTGACAATTAACTCGCCTTTTTCTTCCTGCTTTACCATATGTTTCAATGAAATTATGATCAGTTTTTATAGCACCCTGTGACATCTGAGCCACACAAATCAAGTCAATGGTATTTGACCTTATAGAGCTGCAGGTGATGTGTTAGACTCCCCCCAAAAAATCCAATATATTCAGCCCCACTCCTTGAATATGGTTAAACAATTATCTTTTCCTCAAGCAGGAAGAGTATCGTAAAAGAATAAGATCTCTGATATTAACGAGGTTGGTTGGAGGAGATTGGAAACTTTTATGAGAATGGCTGATCCTGTTCTGTTTTCTCGTGAGATTTTGTCAGCAGACACTGAGGAACTGTGGGAACAAAATGCAGAAGGCAGCTAGGCTTTTTACACAGAGGATTAAAAAAACAGACTCTCTAGCATGCCAAAAGTGAACATCACTAATGAAACTTGATGCCTGATTAGAATTTAATCATGTTTGACTGATATGATTCCTTGACACCTTCACCTTGTTTTGTTTATAATGAGGGCTGAGGTGAACAGGGGAACTGAATATATTCGGGGGAAAAGAAAGAAACACAAACTCCATCTATCACTGATTGATTCATTTCCCACACCACAAGCAATGTCAACCGCACACTACCTGGGTGATAAATAAAATGTTTGCATAGTTTATAGATCCTCATATAGGTTGGCTTTATTCTAATCAACTCAATTTTTCAACAGACTACAGTCTTGGATTGGAAATTTGTCCTTCAAAAAGGCTCGAATGCTGACATCTTGGTCTGCATTTTAAGGGGAGATTGCATCATCCACGTGTGAACACTTGGGTGAGTGTAGACTGAGAGGTGGGGTCTGTTTAGAAAATGGGATCTTGTCATTGTCCTGTATGTCTTTCTGATTCCTAAGTACCAAAAGAGAGTAAACATTTCAGTCTGACCACAGGCCAGAAGCAAGAAGGGACTGAAGCCTCTAAAAACCTGAGCCAAATAAACCGTTTCTCCGCAGCTATAGAAAGCTGACACACAGTCAGTGTAAAGTCCCCTCGTATGCCACACCCTGGCTTGCCATCTCACCCCCTCCTCTGCTGTCATTCCCGCCCTCTCCTCTCGCTAGAGAATCCTCCCTGTCCTCATCCGCCATCGTTTCCCATCATCAAGGTCCAGACAGCACTATGTCTTTGCACGGGAGTCCAGAATTTCATTCTCTTATCTATTCTTCTCTTGTTCAGTGACACCCTCTACCCAGTTCCCACCCCCCACACACACACACAAAGAAATTTCTCTTTTCTCAGAATCTCAAACTTACCAACATCTCCCCTGCCCATTGGTACTATATGAAATTAATAGTATATAAATACAGCGATTGATGGATTGGTCATGGGTGAAATGATGAGATGAAGGGCTAAATCATTACATTGGCAGAAAGGAAATAGTATTGTGGACCAGGATGTAGCAAAATATAAAAGTCCAACCTAAAGATTTAGAGAAGCTTAAAATTTTTGAAAAATATATGCAAGTATCTGCACTCTGTTACTCATTGGAGTATTTAGTGATAGATGCAAACCAGCCCGAAAGCTTTTAGAAATCTGTGAAGAAATGGAGCACAGTTTGCCTGCATGGCACTTTGAAATGATACAAGTTTTTACCAGCAGAAACCACTTTCGACATATTGTGCCTCCCCCGTATTGGTCATGCAGCAAGTGTTTGCTGGCAGCATTAATTGACTATCTTTATAGAAGTGAAGTTGTATGTATTGATACGGAATCGCTGCTGGCTTTATTTAAGTTTAACTTAATTTCCATGTGAAGATGCAATTGTTTAGCATCCTAAAAGTTTGGCAATTATGAACTACAGAAACAATAGCTTTAAGTTCTCAACCAAATAATTTAAGTGTTCAAATATCAATATATATATTTGTTATTTTTGTGGGAGAGGTATAGATTCATCAGATGTGTGTGTGTGTGTGTGTGTGTGTGTGTGTGTGCGTGCACGTGTGTGTGCACTTGCATGTCTTTTTATGGACACGTGGGTATATAGAGACTTAAGGTCAAAGTTGAAGTCTTCCTCTGTCACTCTCCACCTCAGCTTTGGGAACAAAGACTCACTGATTCTAGAGCTCTTCCTTCAGCTAGACAGGCTGGCCAGCATGATCCTGGGATCCACATGTCTGACCCCCACGAACACCCCCTAGCTTTCACACAGATGCTGGCTGACTGAATGCAGGTCTTCATGATTGTATAGCAAGGACTCTACTCCCTGAGCTGTGTTTCCATCCCAGTGCTTAAATTTTTGTTTAAGTGTATGAAATTAAGAAAAATTTGACTACAAAAAATAGTTTATGTTAACACAGGGCTGGGGAGACAGCATATCAGGTAAGGTATGTGCCATGCAAGCATAAAAGAAAAGACATTCAAAGCCTTAACAGTCACTTAAATCCCAAGTGGGCATGGTGACGTGCCTGTAAGCCGAGATAAGAGAACCCCAGAGCAGGCTAGGTAAATAAACTGGGCAAATTGGTGATCTCTGGATTCAAGTGAAAAACACAGCCTCGATATATAAAATGGAGGGCAATTGAGAAAAAAACTCCCAACGTCAACATCCTGCTACCATACGGAGGCACACATGTGCACACCCACAATACATGCGCAGACGATAGAAGCTATCAGCCTCTGTCAATACTTTGGATTCATAATTATTACTCCAGACAGACCGGCTGACCTATAAGCATAGAAGGCATATCCAGGTATGAAATAAGTGATGTGAACTAGGCCTCAGGACAGATAGCAATTTGCACTGCAATTGCTGGCAAAGCCACCAATCATTCCTCCGGTATTGAAGCTGTGCAAACCAGCAGAGAGCATAGAAATACTGATGATGGTGTAGGGGTGGGCAGGGGCAGAGCAGCTGCATCAGATTCAGGTTCTAACTACTGCAGCACAGATGAAAAACCACAGGCAACAAAACTCGCAGTACTGAGGCCAGTTTAAGAGAAACCGGGCCGGGAGCTGCTGGCACCGGAGGATCTTGGTGTCCATGCCGGGCTTGTTCCCAAAACAGATGGGAACATTACCCTGAGGGAATGAGGTAATGCAGGCAGGCAGGGAGGGGGGAGAAGTGATTTCAGTAGCTAAGGATCTTAGGATTGGGAAAGAAAGAAGGCAGGACCACTGCAAAGCCCAGTGTTTTTGGAGCCTAGCCCAAATTCATTGAAGGTATGCACATCCTAGCTGTGCTTGGTAACACAGGCCTGAAATCTTAGCTACTTAGAAGTCAGGGGCAGAAAAAATCACTTATACATGAACTTCTTGTGGCACAGAATGAGTTCAGAGCACCACAACTTCCTCAGCCCAGTCTCATGATAAAAGGAGGGTCGATAAAGTTTGGTCATACTTGCCAAACATGTAACCGGCCCTACATTCAAAGCCTAGCACTGAACAGAAGTTCACCTCTAGATTCAGAATACACAGACTCCAAGTTTTATGAGAGGGAGCATTATATCTATTTCATCCAGCCATAAACAATGCCCAACACAGTGTAGAATATGAAGGAAAACATTAAATATTTGGACTTGTTAAAAGTTAGAATAGCTAGTGATAGTTGTTGGTTAACTCCAGTACTGTTTTCTTTCTTCTCAGAATTTCTAGTTTTTCAGAAGCCTGATTCTATAAGCCTTCAGAACACTCAATCTCATTTCTACTTATCTAAGAAGCGCAGGTCTGTGTTTTTTTTTCTTGGGAGATAATTTTTGGACAAGTTTTTCTGGGCCTTTAACTGTAATTTAACACCAGAAAAAAAAAATGAACACTAGCCCATCCCACTCTACATAAAGCAGTTGGTGAGATCTACCGTAAGATTAGTCTAACCAAGTCCTTTTTCTGCACGAAGCCATCAAATAAACATTGCCAAGATAGCAGATTTTCTACCCTTCCAACAAAATGGATTGGCAAGAAGCAGAATTGATGTTCTGTATTCACTGACATACAAATTATCGCTACCTTGCCTGCAGCTCCTGTCTGCCAATGTGTGTGTGTGTGTGTGTGCGTGTGTGTATGTGTGCGTGTGTGTGTGTGTGTGTGTGTGTATAAATAGAATCACACAGAATGTCATGGAGACCAACAAGGAAAACTGCAACAATGTAAATGAATCTTATATCTACTCATTATTGGGTTTGGCGTAGAAAACATTTTTATAAGATTGATTATAATTTATTATTTCTGTTTCTTTCCATTCTGGGCTCTTTGAGCGAAAGGCCTGCCTCTGCCTTCTTCAAGGATGGATCTGTAAACTGACTCCGCCTACCCTCTCTTTATATCTCTCTGTTCAGATTTCCTGTCTGACTTTGCTCTGCTTAGCCATTGGCCAAAACAGCTTTACTTATCAACCAATAAAGCAACACGTATACAGAAGGACATCCCACATCATGGATCTTCTGTTCTTTTTTTTGTCTTCTTTTTTTTTATTGAGAATAAGAAAAAAAAGTTTCCGCCTCCTCCCAGCCTCCCATTTCCCTCCCCCACCCCCCACTCTTCTCCCCCTCCCCCCCCACCTCTCCCCCACCCTCTCTAATCCAAAGAGCAGTCATGGTTCCCTGCCCTGTGGAAAGTCCAAGGTCCTCCCCCCTCTGTCCATGTCTAGGAAGGTGAACATCCAAACTGGCTAGGCTCCCACCAAGCCGGAACATGAAGTAGGATCAGAACTCCTTGCCATTGACCTTGGCTTCTCATCAGTCCTCATTGTTCGCCTTGATCAGAGAGTCCGGTTTTATCCCATGCTTTTTCAGTCACAGTCCAGCTGGCCTTGGTGAGCTCCCAATAGATCAGCCCCCACTGTCTCAGTGGGTGGGTGCACCACCCGTGGTCCTGACATTCTTGCTCGTGTTCTCCCTCCATCTGCTCCTCATTGGGACCTTGGGAGCTCAGTCCAGTGCTCTAGTGTGGGTCTCTGTCTCTATCTCCATCCATCACCAGATGAAGGTTCTATGGTGATATGAAAGATATTCATCAGTATTGCTATGGGATAGGGTCATTTCAGGTTCCCTATCCTCCGCTTCCCAAGGGACTAACTGGGGACATCGCCTTGGGCTTCTGGGAGCCACTCTAGGGATCTTCTGTTCTTAACAGAGTCCAGCGCCTCATGCATAATTGTCCCATGAATGAATGAATGAATGAATGATCAACGCATGCTGTCACTGATGCTGCTTGTTTCTAGCCTCCACTCTAGCCTCACTTCCGGACTCTGAATTCAGAAGGCACATGTCTGGAGAAGGTAGCTAGTTGATGATGACCCTGGCCCCGCCTCATCACTGCTCTCAAATGCCTTTAAATAAAAGATAGTTCTTGCTGTCTGAGTTTTTGTTGTTGTTTTGGTTTTTTGAGACAGGGTTTCTCTGTAGCTTTGGAGCCTATCCTGGAACTAGCTCTGTAGACCAGGCTGGCCTTGAATTCACAGAGATCCACCTGCCTCTGCCTCCCAAGTGCTGGGATTAAAGGTATGCGCCACCACCGCCCAGCACTGTCTGAGTTTTTAAAACTATTTTAAACATTGCAAGAAATATTTGAGGCTGGAAAGATGTCTCAGAAGTTGTGAGCACTGACTGTTCTTCCAAAGGATCAGGGGTCAACTCCTAGCATTCATGTGGAGGTTCACAACCATCTGTTACAGTTCTGGAGAATCTAGTGCCCTCCCCTGACCTCTGTGAGCACCACACACATGGTGCATAGACATACATGCATCCAAAACACCCATAAAGTAAAAACTAAGGGAATTTTCAAAATTAAAAAAGAAATCCTTAAAATAGCAATGCATAAATGTATACTTTGAAAATGAGTCAACTTTCAAAACTCAGAAAGAGAGGAAAATAATATTTTGACAAATAAGTTAGATGTCACGCATAATGACTTTGACAGCATTTGGTCACTCTAACCCACTGGGTATTTTTCAGTTTTTATCATTTTTATTAATTGCATAAACATCATGAGCATACTGAGATAATAGGATGATTTAATTAATGCATGTTGGTATTGTATCATCATTAAGGAAAACATCCAACTATGAAGACTGTTCCAGAATTTAAAAGAAATGTTTTCTCCAGCTGCAGTGCCCACTAAGGATCAAATTATTCAGTTGTATTATCTTATAATAAATACACAGATCTAAGTCATTCTTGAAATGTTCAGTCTGCCTGAATAAACCTGTCACTTTGGATAATGTGATTAGCATTGCAACATCATCAATCATCTCTCGTTAATAGTGCTTTACTTTTATAAATCTCTCAAGTCAATGATGTCATACGACAGAAGATTTTTTTTCCTAAATAATTCCCAAGTGAATTTAAAGATGAATCATAAGTACTTAGGATAAACTTGAAACAAAATGAGTAAATACTGTTTCTACAGGGAACCATGAGAAATACAAATTACTTCCCCTAAACGGATGCATACGTATGTGCAAAATGCAGAAAATTCCCAACATGAAAGCCAATTGCATGATGCTAAATCACATTTAAAATATCATTTCATCTCTGATATAGTCTTCTCTTAAAATCTTGTTAAAATGTCCTCACTTACAAGATTCTGACAGTGCACTAAAGAATATGATTTTGTAATAACATTTCTGTCCACACACTCTATGATGAAGGGTAGATTATTCTAAATATAATGGACATTTCGGAAACAGATTCATTCTTCATCTTCCTGTGACTCACTTCCACGTCATAGCAGGCATAGTGCTTTTTATTTTCTCTCTCTCATTTGAGACGGCTGTCAATAGCTCCAGGGGCAGAGAGCAAAGAAGCCGGTATTCTGTGTAAAGGTCAGCCTTAGTCATAGATTAAGGAGACGGACATTGGGGTTTTAGAGACATAATTTAAGAGGTATAAAGACAGGTTTCTATTCCCCAAATATCTTCTCATCAATCCAAACTTTATTCCACAAGATGTGCTGTCTTATTTCACTTAGTAATGAGGGCAAACGGAAAAGTTTTCAAAAGGCAAGATGCTTTATCTTAAGTTTACCACAGTACTTAATATCACGTGATTCAGGTAGATCTTGAATGGAAAGTCAGTGGTAAGAGTGAACTCAGCACAAAGCTCCGAGTCGCTGTGTAGATGAAGTTGCTGGGAAGACTTTACATTCCAGCCTCATGCACGTCAGATAGATTAGTCTCTGTGGATCCTCAAATAAACATTTGTAATGTTTAAGAGAACCTAACTTAAAGTGGTTTAAAGTTTTGGTAAGATAGAAGGGGGAGGGCAGCAGCCAAGGGATGAAATGGATTCGGTAAGTTTGCCCCCTTAAAGTGCTTAACTAAGACCTGGAAATACAGAGGCCAGTCCAACGTTAGATGTCAAAACCAGCTCAACTTCTGAGAGTAAAGCAGAAAATCCTCATGACAGCTGTTCCATGTGCACATAGCTGCGTGTCTGTCAAGAAGTTAATGAGGCTAAAATCCATTTAAGATTGCATCCTGCCCCGAGACTCTCTGGTCACCTGGTAACACCAGTCCTTCACAGTGTCATCCCGAAGCTATTCTAGGGAGAAATGGTACTTCATCCTGCTTCTCTGGGTAAAGGTATGGAAGGTTTTACTCTCAAGGGTAATTCGATTCAATTAAAGTTACATCTCTGACACCCAGCATGGTAGCTTCCTGGGAGAGAGGTATTTCGGACTTGGATTCAGTGATGTGATCCTTAGTGAATCCACAAGAATCAAGCTTTTAATTAAATAAATCATAATTTTGGTTAAGGTATGGGAGGATAGACCCACAAAAATGTATATACAGGATATTGAGATAAGGCAAACATGATCTGTTCTTTCTTTAAAAAAAAATATTTATTTATGCATACAGCGTCCTGCCTACACATATGCCTGAAGGCCAGAAGAGGGCACCAGATCTCATTACATGTGGTTGTGAGCCACCATGTGGTTGCTAGGAATTGAACTCAAGCCAGGGTTCTTAACTGTTGAGCCATCTCTCCAGCCCCATGGTCTGCTCTTAATGATGTCTGTGAGTGTGGAATTGATGTGGCAGAGAGCCTGTCACAAGGAGACTGGGAAGATGATAACGTGAGACAAACCATGATGTCCTGCAGGTCCGTCAGGTGGGGAAGTAGCCTGAAGGAATTGCGGGAAATGTCCAAACACTGAGCACTGGAAAGCCAGCCAAGTCCACGAAGGAGGCACAGTCTCTCCCGCACCTGAGAAATGTAAAGAAGATGCTAGAAAACATGATCAAAGAAATTATGCCAACTCTCCATAACCAGTCACAGCTTCTCTGGACAGTCGAACTCCTGAGAATCCTGGACTGAGTCTGGGGGAAAAAAATAGTTCAGAAGAAAGATGTTTTTTTAAAAAAAATTATTTAACTTTATTTTATGTGCATTGGTGTCAGATCTCCTGGAACTGGAGATACAAACAGTTGTGAGTTGTGGGTGCTGGGAATTGAACCCTGGTCCTCTGGAAGAGCAGCCAGTGCTCTTAACCACTGAGCCATCTCTCCAACCTCAAGAGAAAGATTTTTTTTAAGTAAAATGAGAATATTAACACACAACTCAAAGAAATTAGATATTAATTGGGAGAAGCCAATCCAATCAAAGTTTGTCTTTTATTGGTCCCTGTGTCCCCTAACTCAATACACTCTTCCTTTAATACACAGCACACGGAAATCAGGTCACTGCTGGGTGCTTGGGAAGTATTCAGCCCAAACACAAGAGGGTTTCTCCCCATTCTTCAGCTCAAATTCCAAACCCAAGAAATTGCCAATCATTGTTCTACAGAATTGCAAGCAAAAAGAATAAGAGAAAAAATAATGAATGTGGAGAATTAAAATTTATGTAGAACCTTTTAATTATCTTTAAATGAGGCTTGATAGCCATTAGATGCATAATAGTTTGTGATCTTCCCCTCAGCTACAAATAAATTTATGCTTATTACTCAGGAAGTTATAGTAAACCCTGAAATAATGGATTTTCTTGGGTATAGGTTCACTGCATCCAATTTCAGATTCCAACACCTCAGATCCCCCATTCTCCTCACCACATAGAGGATCTTGAATCCTACTTCAGCTTGCTTCAGTCCAGTGATGAGTTTATCCAAAATGAAGGGGCAGCATTCCTAAAAACAGGATGGCTGCTGTAACAACTCTCTTCCCCAAACTGAAACCCTCCCCTCTTCAAGCATAAAGAGAGGTTTATTAGGGCCGAAAGTAAACTTAGAAAGCTCAGTTGGTGGTGGAGCATGCCTTCAATCCCAGCACTCAGGAAGCAGAGACAGGCAGATCTCTGTAAGTCCAAGGCCAGCCTGGTCTACAGAGTGAGTTTCAGGACAGTTGGCATTACACAGAGAAACTCTGTCTTGAAACACTCTCCTAAAATCAAACAGAAACAACACACACACACACACACACACACACACACACACACACACACAACTTAGAAGGCTCAGGAAGTAAATAAAATTTACAGCTCTCAGGAAACTCCTGAAACAAGATTCCTGAGTCTCCTCTCCAAAGTGACATAAAGAGGAGCAATCACTAAAAAAGAAGAGACTCGAACTAGGCAAGCTGCCTGCCAGTCATGGTAGGAGCTTCAAGGACGCAGCTCTTCTGAGGTGTCACCCAAGCTTTGAGTCATCCATCCTGCCACAATTTGCTTGACGCAAGCTTACACTTCCAAGCAGCTTTGGGACTTGCTAAGTACAGGTGAGACACAATGCAGCCTCTGCAGTCGACTTTCCTGGGCATCAATAAGAAAGAAACGTGATTTAGATGTTTACACACACTTTTCTCTGCAGGATGAAACCCCTTCTGTACTAAAGTAAGTACAAAAAGCCAAGTTAAAGAAAGCACAGCTCTCATTTTTCAGTGAACCGCCTGCAGCAATTGGCAATGTTGTTTGGTTTTCTTCCTATTTCTTTAGCCAAAAGGAGGACCGTTCTTCAGGGTACAAGGAGCAAGCTTGTGTTGTTGCTCAATCAGCTGTGGTTTGAAGGAAGAACAAAGCACCACAGATGTCAAATCTCTAACTCTGTGTGAATTCATAGAGATTTGGAAGTAATAAAACTCTACCCTTTGAGGTTTTAACCACATCAATGATAATTGAAGAGGCAAAGCAAAAGTCAGGCATAGTGGAACGTGCCTGTGATCCCAGCACGTGAGAGGTACAAACAGGCAGCTTAAATAGTCAAGGTTACCGCCTGACACATAAAGTATGCAAGGCAGCCAGTTTGGGTTACAAGAGAACTTGTCTCATCAGGGCATGATGGGATGGCTGGGACTTGCCTTTAAGTGTGGTGCTCCAGGGGCAGAGGCAGAGTCAGGCAGATCTCTGTGAGTCTAAGGCCAGCTTGTTTCATGTAGCTAGTACCAGTACAGCCAGGGCTACATAGTGAGACTTTGTCTCAGAGAGAGAGAGAGAGAGAGAGAGAGAGAGAGAGAGAGAGAGAGAGAGAGAGAGAGAGAGAGAGAATAGCTTATTTCTCAGATGGGTTCATTTCAAGTCAGAGGGGGACAAATCCTTAATCCAAGTGCAGAAATCTGGTTTGTGCTCTCAAATGGAAGACTTCAGTTTTGCAGACAACCAAAAATCTGCAGAGAAGTTAATGAAAGAAAATCTTTAAACTCTTGAAAGAAATTGCTCTGCTGCTCCTATCATTCTTAAACTAGTAAGACCCCATCACCATTTTAGTATTGCTGGCCTACGCACCTGTGCTGAGACAGTCCAGTGTGCTAGCTTTCTGTGTTATAAGTTTTCACTGTGGTGCACAAGACTGAGATGGAGCTCAGGGGTAAAGTGCTTGTTCAGCGTGTGCAGAGGCTGGGCCCACCCCCAGTACTGTGAAAACAACCAGTCAAAAAGAAAGAGCGCCTACAAAGATCTGTATGCATTCACAGACACAGACACAGACACACACACGTTCACACTCATGCTCACACATAGTCACACAGCTCACACACATACACACATGTTCATACCCACACATACTTACACATACACACTTATACACATACACACATTCACACTCATGCCCACACAGCTCACACACATACACACATGTTCATACAACACTCACACTCATACACTTATACACACTTACACACATACATGCTCATATACACTCAGACATTCACAGACACACTCACACACACATTTGCAGGTTATATGTGCACACTACAAAGTTTTTGAAAAGGCATAATAAAACACAAATAATAAAAACTATGTGCATTTAAGCGGCATGTAAAACTACCATTAAAGTGGTGTGCATAAATGAATGCAGGTATAATATACATTTAATAAGAGACTATTTGCATAAGATGTGTTGCAATGTATATACATATACAAAAGGCTCTAGGCAGTGATGCTTTCCCCGTGCGTCTCCATGGGACTGAACCATATATGCAAACATCACTTCAAGTTTCTTTGACTTTCCCTAAGCAGAGGAGTTTTATAACCCAAGCTGAGACATCCGTCCTGCAGAATGACAGTTCCATGGATTTCCGCCTGACTTCTCGCCTCCAGCTTGGATTTAAGAAACGCGTCGTGATGATTCATGCATAGAGCAGAATGTAGTCTTGACAGATGACTATAAATAATGGGAAGACAGACCTTTCGTACAAGCGAGCCACACGAGAAATCTCCCTGCAAAACTGCAGGAACTTCGTGGCGCGAGTGTTAAGTCTCTAAGAAGAAAAAACAGATACATTTGCACTTTTCGCTTTCTATACAACCACCCAGAGCTCCATTCTCCCCGTGGATCCCTTTTTGACATTTAATGGTGCCCAGGATAAGTTTTCTCCCAACAGAGTGCTTCTTTTGAAACATGCTAAGATGGCTGTTTCTTAGTTAAAGGGGGATCAGCCCTTACACAACTGCTTTCTACAGTTTTTCCTCGGCTCACTGGGGCTGCTCAAGCCTTTGTCAGATGGCCCAGGGATGTACTAAAGTGCCCCTTTCCCACTGTTTAGGTCTGGAATGAGACTGAATTCCTAGCAGGCCCCCAGAGGATGTTGGTCTTCTGGGCCAGCAGAGCAGGCACTACATACCAAAGCACCAGGATTCTTTAGCCTTAGTTACCAGCTTCCAGTCTGTAGCTCACAGGCGTTCAACAAGCACAAATGGATCATGGGCTGTGAGCCAGCCATTCTGCTATCCCAAAATGTCAATTTCAATTTTTTTTCTCCCTTCCTCCTCCTCTTTCATGAGTTGTCTCTCTGGATATAGCCAAGGTGAGCTTTAAAGTTGCTGTGTACCCGAGACTCACCTCAAACTCGTAACCTTACTGTCTCAACTTGCTCGTTGCCGGGATTACAGACATATACTAACCACCAATCTTCGCTTACCAGCAGTTTTTTTTTTTCAAGTGTTTATTTTTTTTTTATATTTCCCTGATGTATTTGGTTATGGATGATAGCTGAGAAATACTTTTGTGAAAAACCCAAGTTAGGAACAGTCACTAGACTTGAGCATTCTAACGCCTGAAGTTCAGTTTTTCCTCTGTTCCATCTAAACACTGTGGAAATGAATGTCAGAAAGTGTCACTACAAGGAATACCCCACCTCCTTCCTCCTAAACAGTAGAAGACTCAGCCAGGCTGGGCAGTCGGGAAACTTCGTCGGATTCTCACTTGCCTCCAGCTCCTGAGCCCTTCTTCAGGGTAAGAAAGGGATGGGGTTTAGGATGAAATGGATTTGGCTTACAGAGCAATAAACTCCACTTATTACTGTGACCTGGGAAAGGTCTGTGTTCTCTCTGTGTTCTTATAAACGGAGATGCATGAGCTAACTCTCCATCACTACGAAAAATACCTGAGAAAATAAACTTAGAAGACATGCTTATTTTGATTCATTGTTGTAGAGGTTTCTTTCCATGGTCACTCAGCCCTGTTGCTCTGGAAACATACAGAATATCCATAGCAGACCTCCTCATGGCAGCTCAGAAACAAAAGGAAAGTCCCAATATCCCCTTAAAAGACACGCCTCTGATGACCTAACCTCCTCCCGCTAAGCCCTTCCTTCCTACTAAACATCCCACCTTCTCCCAGTGGTGTTGTGGGCTGGGGACAAAACTAATCTTTGTGGTTATGAAAGGCATTGCTATCAAAAGTCTAGCAATGAGTTGATATCTTCTGGTTTTTTGTTTTTTGTTTTTAAGATTTATTGAGAACCTACAATGTACTGGGCATTCTTTTAACATGAGATAAGTCAATGAACAAGGGAAATAATAGTTTACCTTCTAGGTGGAAGGTAAAGTGGGCAGAAAGACATACAAGTAGACCCTCACCGTGCGCCTGACCCCCCCAAACAAGTATCTTTATTGAGCATCTTGTTACTCTTTGCTGTTTTCCAGGGAATACAGAACCCTCATTTCCATGAACTCCACAGGGACTCTTCCTGTGAGAGTATTGTGCAACAAGCTTGGCTTCAGGTGCTTGCAGTATCAGCCACCCCAAAGGCATGTTTTATCAGGGCAAAACCACTGCTGCTCAGAGAGAAAAACCAGAGAGATTCTCCATGGCACGGAAAGGACGGGGAGCAGAGCGGTGTTCTAACTCTGAGCTTGGCTTTGGGTACCCTCAACCACCATTCCTCGGAGCGATGAAATTGTAGCTTTTGAAAGAAACCCACAGAGTCTCATCTGAAACAGTGAAGTCTACAGCTGCAAGCTGGAGATTCGGTGGGTTGCTTCTGCCCTCTGGTGGAAACCCAAAGAGCAACAGGATGGGAAAGAAACCGTTCCTTACAACCGGAAGAGGAAACAGCAAGTTCACCCACATTCTCAGCTCTTCGAAAGTGTGAATACTTAGAAAAATGAGAGGAAATTCTAGGAACAACCTTTAAGAATATAGTGTGTCCAAGCTCCTCACACAGCACAGATCTTTCGAGTTCTAGCTACACAGGCAAAGCTTCCAGAGCGTCAAAGGGAAAGGCAATGCAGTACCAAGGTAACACTTCAAGTATTATTAGAAATAATTATCAGTAAATCAGTTTTTGTCAGAATTGAAAGGACATGGTCCTGCATCTACAGCACACTGCCTCTTGGGAATGGATGGGTAAAAAGAAATGTGTTCTCGTCCTTATCCCGTTGGAGTTCACAAGGCTGATGGGTTTCCAAAATGAAGCCCCCCCTCCCCCCCAGCCCTTACTGGCCTTCTGTTTGTGGTACTGGCAGCTTTTCAGGAAGAACCCACGTGGATACCAGCTCTTTACTTACCAGACTATATTAGTCTAACACCAATGGGTCAAACTGGCAATAGCACAGGGTTCCAAATGAAGTCCCCAACACAGATACATGTCCTGTGCTCCAACAAATGCAGAAGGGTGGGAAGGGCCATACGGTCCTCTCTCCCCTCTGTCCTTCAGTCTTGGCAATGCCCACACCCATTTCATGTGGGCCAGCGGACTCGAGAAAAACTGTTGCTATCCCTTGTAGTGGTAAGAAACTGTTCCCCTCAATTTCTCTTTTTGGGTAAAAAATATCCCCTATCTTTTCCCGGATACATCTCCCCAGAATATAGGGATAGCGTAGATACTGCTTCTGCATCTATGGCCTTAGAGTCTGGAGAGAGAGGACATTTCCCCCTCCACCTTGGATCTGGAATATCCCTTCTCCAGGGGTCTGATTCCACAGCCCTTCCTCCTCTGTCCTCCTACATTCAACTCCACTCAGTAACATCACTTCTTTTCTTTTTTGTTGTTGTTGTTTTGGTTTTTTTTGTTTGTTTGTTTGTTGTTGGGTTTTTTTTTTTTTTTTTTTGTTTTTTTTTTTTTTTTTGAGACAGGGTTTCTCTGTGGTTTTGGAGCCTGTCCTGGAACTAGCTCTTGTAGATCAGGCTGGTCTCGAACTCACAGAGATCCACCTGCTTCTGCCTCCCAAGTGCTGGGATTAAAGGCGTGCGCCACCACCGCCCGGCTATAGTAACATCACTTCTAATCCATCCTCTCGAGCAAGGAAGCCGGTCGTTAATACACGACTAAAACATTTCTACTTAGGAAGGTTTAGCCAGCGTGGCAGGACACCTAAGTCATCTCTTACTAACTCTCAGGAGGTCTTAAAACCGAGTTCTCTGATGGAACTCGGACACAGGCTCTGCATTTGACATTACCCAGACAACTGGCGTCATTGTACACAGAAGGTGCTCAATAGATGTTCTAGATGTGGACAGATGAGTAACTTTCAATGTCTACGTTAGCACTCCGAAGGTATTTAAAGGTTCATTAGCTCCATCCTTTTATCCCGGCAGTAAGTCTGTTTTCTCTTGTCTCCCACTGAGGACGAAAAGCTTTTTAGTTTACAGTCACACGGTAATAAAGATGATAGAAAGTTCAACACTCGATCATTTGGGTGACAAAAGTCACAGAGTTGTTGGGAGGGACTCCTTCATTTTGACTACCATAAATAACAAGCTACACATAAGAATTAACATTTCGAGCTTGATAAACTGGTATTCTAATTACATCTAGCTATTTATGTCACAATTGTTTGAGTATTTCTCCTGTATTTTCTAATTTCATCATTGTGTTAATAATATCACGTAGTCAGTATTCCTTTTTCTTTATGATATGAAAACAGAAGCTTATTCATGTTAAAAAAAAAAGATCTGTGTCCATTCGTGAGACAATCAGAGGCTGAAGCCGCAGATCTCTGACAACAAGGGATCAGGTGCCATCACCACGTCACAGGAGCATGGGAAAAACAAATCCACTGTAGGGCTGGAAAGATGGATTTGTGGTTGAGAGTACCCAGTGCTCTTGCATAGGACAGAGTTCAGGCCCAACACCCATGCCTGGTGGCTCACACTTCCTGTAACCCCAGCTCCAGGGGACCCAGCACTCTTTCTTGTCACCTTTCCCCACGCACAAACATGTACGCATGTAAGCAAAGTTGGAATGTTTCGGTGTGTACCTCATGTCTGACCACATCTCCTATTCGGTTACAGGTAAAGTTACCTTTTACATATTAGAACTCAGAATCACATCAACAAAGCATAGTGAATATTTAGCCTCCAGGGTCTGTAAAGATTCTTTAATTTTTTTTTCCAGCAAATGTTCTCTCACCTACATATCTATTAAATAAAAGGATTTCTTAAAAAACAAACAAACAGACAAAGAACTTGAGCTCTGAGGGTCCCCTATCTTGACACATCACTAAAGTGCCAGAAAAGACATCTCTGTAACTTGGGTGAACTTCATAGTATTTTAATCACCCAGTAAATCTAATGTATGGTTATTTCCATCAGTAGTCAATATGAAAATTGTCCAGATAATTTTGTTTTGTTTAGTTCGGGTCTCCAATATCTGGTGCGCATGCTACATTCATAGCGCATCTCACTTTGGACTTGGATGAGCTGTGATTCACATGTCCTCTAACTCCACGCTGCTTCCACACAGGTTGGCACAGAGCTGCACTTTGTAAGGAACGATGCTCTCAAACAATAAACAGAAGTCTGAGACCAAAAGTTTAAACTGTTTAAAATACAATTATCCTAACAGCAGTATGTATGTACTCGATTTTCTAATCTTGGCAACATAAATAGAAAAGCAGTAATATTCTTCCATCCCTTTTTCTTCTACATTCAATTCGCAGGACGGTGCTGGAAGAGCGCCATCTCGTGGCCACGTGTTCAAATTGTTGAAGTAGAAGTTGAAGAAAAGGCAACAAAGCCTTATAGTCAAGAGTGGGACTCTAACAGAGACCCACACTGGAGCACTGGACTGAGCTCCCAAGGTCCCAATGAGAAGCAGATGGAGGGAGAACACGAGCAAGGATGTCAGGACCACGGGGGGTGCACCCACCCACTGAGACAATGGGGCTGATCTATTGGGAGCTCACCAAAGCCAGCTGGACTGTGACTG
>NW_026067907.1:2208523-2293058 GCF_014885135.2 Alexandromys fortis
GGGGGAGGGGGAGGGAAATGGGAGGCTGGGAGGAGGCGGAAACTTTTTTTTCTTATTCTCAATTAAAAAAAAAAAAAGAGTGGGACTCTAAGTGGAGAAACTGTTAAAATTGTCTTTCATATAGTCTGTGTTTATTGCAGCCCTCGAGTTGTGTGAAAAAGGCATAACAAGCTTCCTAGACAGAGTTCTGGAATTACTCATGTCCTCGTACCCAACAGCCAATGCACTCCCCACAAGGGCGTGGGTGCGTGGTAAATTGAACTCGGGGCTAATCTGTGAAGACAGCATTTGATTACATGAAATGGGCAGCACTGAGGTTGAGACACACCCACAAAAGAGCAAGGCACCAGGTGGCAGTGGTACCCACTTTTAATCCCAGCTTTCAGTGGGCAGAGGCAGGTGGATCTCTGTGAATTCAAGGCCAGCCTGGCCTACAGAACAGTCAAGGCAGGTTACACGGAGAAACCCTGTCTTGAGAAACTAAAAACAAACAAACAAAACAAAACAAAAAAGAGCAATGCATATGGGTACACCGGAATTTTATGGAACACTCACCTCTCATTTCCAGCATCTGAGACACGCGTTAACACAGGACTGCTACATGCTAAGCCGGAACTACCTTCATGCGGAGAAAGGCCTCAGCAAATCTGTACCAATGGGCGAAAGGTTATCCCAAAGCGACACAATACACTCATCTACCTCCCGCTCTAGCTGGATGGGGAGGCACAGACACTGGAGAACACAGGCTTCTCCCTGGTTTGATCAGAGCAGCCAGGTAAGGAAGGCACTGCCAAGCTGAACTCCCAGCTTGAACTTTGCTTGGCCAAGCCAGTCACTTCTGAATGCCACGTGTGTTCTTTCTCCAATGTAATTACGGTATCTTGTGATCTAGATTTTATATAGGTTCAATTCAAAGAGCTGGGCCAACTGGGTGTTACAAGACGCTTCCTGGAGCTGTAAGCTAGCCCTCTGGCTTCCCCTGAACAAGCAAATGTGTACACAGTGTGTACAGCCTCGCAGAGATGAGGGCAGAGCTGTCCCCTTCCCAGCACATCCAAGTGAGTGGAGACCACATTGTGCTGCAAAATTCCAGCTGTCCTGATCAGTGAAAGGACGACGCTTACAGATTCCATAGCATGAAAGGGACCATGCTGACCAGGCCACGCTAACCAACTCAGTAATTATTGTTCCGGGGGAAAGTACTTGAATAATGAACTTCTTCAAAGAGAAGTGAATAAAAATGGAGACCTGAAGAGTCGTGTATCTAATTTAAACACACGTGTGAACACTTTTTCAGATCCAGGCAGCTTTCTGAGTTTCTAGATAACCACAAAGGAAGAGAGCCTTCCAATTTTACATGAACATCCAGGAAACAGCAAACGGGGAATATGTCTCAGACACTGTAAGAAGCTACAAGTCAACATCTCTTATGCACACAAGTGCAGCACTTCTCAACACGCCCAAGTGTATATACACACATGCACACACAGTGTGCACACTCACGCACACACACCCAGGCACTCACACATGCACATGTAATCCAATAGTGTAAATAATAAACATCATGACCAAGTGGCCTTAATCCTAGGAAATAGAGGTTGGTTTAACACTAGAAAATAAAGATTAATTTTTGGTAGCCTTGCCCCCTCCCCATACCCAACATGATCCTGTTTGCAAGGAAAAAATACTGACAAAAGTCAACACAGAGGAGCATCAGTTAAATGGAGGCAACTCATCAGGGAAAAAAAAATGACAGCTAACATTGTTCTTTATGTCTCCCTTAATATCGGGGACATGACAGAAGCAACACCAGCATTTCTGCTGAACTGCCGATTTTAGCCTATAAGATATAACACACACACACACACACACACACACACACACACACACACCAGGAAGCAAAAGGCATCTTGAAAGGTTTATAGATTGGAATAAGAGAAACAAATTTGCTTAATACAAATCCACTAGAGTACTCGGCCTGCTAATATGGTCCCTGCAAACCCATTCAAAACAAATGTGCTCTATAAAAACTGATAAACGGATAAGATTTATGTAGAAATACAATAGGCGACATAACTTGGAAAATGTCCAGAAAAAATTAAAAAGCTGCCACTGTCAGATTATAAAATTTAGCAGAGTGGTGTGGAACCCAAGAGGCATGCCAGTGGACAAAGGACATGTGTCAACAAACAGAGCTGGGACAAATGGGTACCCATTTCAATACACTCCTCCCACCATCCTAAACTGCAGACCAGTCATAGATCCAAACATAAATGATAAAGTGTACAGCTGGATCACCAAAATGACTCAGCAGGTAAAGGTGCTTGCTGCCAACCCTAACCACCTGAGTTCAATCCCCTAGTCCCACGTGGTACAATACAAGGAGAGAACCAACTTCCGCAAGCTGTCTTCAAAGCTGCACCTGTAAACTCTAGAGCATGCGTCGACCCACCCATACAAAAAATGTAAAGTTTATAATGTAAAACTTCTAAAAGTGAACATAGGAGGAAATTGCTGTGTATGCAGACTAGACATTTCTTAGATGCAGCAAGAAATGCATGATCTCTAAAAGGGACATCATTCAGAACAATTTTTAAAAAGTCAAAACATTTCCTCTAAGGTGCTAGCAAATTGAGAGATAAGACACAGGTGTGTAAAGAATTTGATCAGGAATAAATACCACCCCGCCCCACCCCACCCCTCCAGGTAGTGGTAGCACACCCTTTTAATCCCAGCACTCAAGAGGCAGAGACAGCCAGATTTCTGTGAGTTCAAGGCCAGCCTGGTTTACAGAGTGAGTTCCAGGACAGGCTCCAAAGCTACAGAGAAACCCTGTCTCAGAAAACAAAACAATAAAAATATAGCGAAACATCCCCCAAAGTTAGCAGGGAAGCAATGCAAAGATAAATCATTTAAGTTCACACTTCACCAAGAAAGATGACGCCAAGCAACATGAAAAGATGCTAATCAACCATCATCGGATAAAAAAAAAGAGCCTTATAGGAAGGAGCTACTTATATATCCCAGCCAGTACAGTGGCAAAAACTACAGACTATAGTAGTGTTGACAAATAAATGGAACTCTTGTACATTTCTTCAGAAGAGGGTGCCGATTTGGAAAATACCTTGATATGTCCTTGAAAAGCAGCTGCCTAAGCTACTCTCCGATCTGCGATGAAACCCCACAACCAAAAGTAATTTGAGGAGGAAAGGGTTTGTTTCAGCTCACAGTTGACAGTGGTCCTCTCTCATGAAGGGGGAAGTCAGAGCAGGAACTCAAGGTAGGAGCTGGGTACGGGAACTGAAGCCGAGACCGTGGAGAAATAGTTTACTCTGTAGCTCGCTCAGCTTGCTGTTTTATACACCCGGGAGACAGGCATACAGGGTGGCACCAACGACAGTGGACTGGGCCTTCGTCACTCAGTAATCAAGAAAATGCTTCTCCACAGATGTGTCCACAGGCCAATTTTATGGAGGCATTTTCTCAGTGGGGAGGAGGGGAGGGGGATTTCCTCTTCCCAGATAACCTGTGTCCAGTTAAAGACAGAATGAAATAAGTAACATATTGAAATTTCCTTCAAAAACTAAATTAGAGGCTTCCCTCAAATGACGGGATAGAAGTTTTGGTAACCGAGGGGAGATTCTAACTATCCCAAGCAAAGAATCATACTAGAGACCAAGGGGTGGCAGGACAGCTCAGTTTAGAGCAGTGGTTCTCAACCTTCCTAACGCTGAGACCCTTAAATACAGTTCTTCTTGTGTGGTGATTCCCCCAACCATAAAACTATTTTTGTTGCTACTTCATAACTGTAATTTTGCTAGTTGAATTGTAATGTAAATATCTGATATGACTCAAGAAAGGGTAGTTTGGCCCTCCCAGGGTATCCTGACCCTAGGGTGAGAACTGCAGGCTTAGAAGATAGAAAATGCCTGTGTATGATTGGGATGTAGGCAAACCTGTGGAGCATTTCCTTAGTGATTGAAGAGGATGGTGCCATCCCTGGGCTGTTCTCATGTTCTGTAAAAAAGCAGGCCGAGCAAGCCAGCGAGCAACACTCCTCCATGGCCTCTGCATCAGCTCCAGCCTCCAGGTTCCTGGCCTGTCTGCTTTGTTTTCTTTTTATATTTATTGATTTTTATTTGAGCTCTACATTTTTCTCAGCTCCCCTCCCTGCCTCTCCCCTCCATCTCTCCCTCAAGATCCCCATGCTCCCAATTTACTCAGGAGATCTTATCTTTTTCTACTTCCCTTGTAGATTAGATCGATGGATGTCTCTCTTCCTGTCCTCATTGTTGAAGTTTTCTGCAATTGTGATTTTTAGGCTGACTTTTTTTATGTTTAAAAACCACTTATGCGTGAGTACATGTGATAATTGCCTCACTCAAAATGTTTCCTAGCTCCGTTTTCCTGTAAAATTCAAGGTGTCGTTATTTTTTTCTGCTCTGTAGTACTCCATTGTGGAAATGTACATTTTCCTTATCCATTCTTCGGTCGAAGGGCATTTAGGTTGTTTCAACGTTCTGGCTATGACAATGCTGTTATGTTCATAGTTGAGCACATGTCCTTGCGGCATGATTGAGCATCCTTTGGATATATACTCAAAAGTAGTATTACTGGGTCTGGTTGTTTCCTAATTTTCTGAGAAATCGCCACACTGACATCCAAAAGGTTGCACCAGCTTGCATTCCCACCAGCAAGGCAGGAGTGTTCCGATTTCCCCACCATCTCTGCAGCACAAGTTGTCATTAGTGTTTTTGATCTTGGCAAGAAATTGGTCATCGAAAGAACAAATAATCCAATAAAAAAAAAAATGGAGTACAGACCTAAACAGAGAACCCTCAACAGAGGAATCTAAAATAAGACACTTAAAGACATGTTCATCCTTAGTCATCAGAGAAATGCAAATCAAAAAAAACTCTTATACCTTCTTAGACCTGCTTTTGATGAACCGAATAACTTTCTCCTCCAAGTTGTCTTTGGCTCTGGTGTTTCAATAGCAACAGGAACCCTAAGACTCCTCCAACAGGTGAGACCAAGCTGATGAATGAGTAGCAGGAATTACAGACCCAGGAATCAGGCAGCGGTAAGTGGTGGGGAAAGCAATTATCACATCTTTGATCCAACTAAGAAACCAAACCCGAGACCCAGTGTTGTTGAAAGGCTGAGGCAGACTAATGATGCAGAAAACCTATTTAATGCAACTGTAAAAACTCCTCAAACCTAACGGAGGGAAAGACCACTACCAGCTTCAGGAGACATTTAGAAATCAAAACTACCAAAATATAACATATAACAACAACAAAAAAAAGCCCTGCTCATGCTTAAAGTTATCAATTGTATAGAATAATACCGAGTTTCAGGTACCAAGTTATTTCCATAGGTAATCCCATTAGAAATGACTTGAGGTCAGGTCAGCCTGGCCCACAGAGTGATTTCCAAGACAGCCAGAGCTACATAGAGAAATCCTGCCTCGAAAACCAAAAACAAACAAAATCAAACCAAACTAACAATTAAAAAAAAAAAAAAAAAACAAAACCCTAAAAACAAGAACCCTAATTTGCTCATCAGCAATCCCCAAAGCCAGGAAAGCACTGAGGGACCGATTTCCAGTCCTGCATGAAGCAAACACTCACTAGGATCACTGTATGCATCAAGTTATTAAACCTGAAGGAGTGGGGAGACAGATTGCTCATGATGAACATAAGCTAATGCAAGACAAGATCGCTACACTGGCAACTGCAGGTTACCTAGAACAAATTTTTGTTGGATAAACCAACAAAAACCAGGAAGTAAAATCAAGCAATTGCCCACTACTCTGATGTGCTGGTCTTGACACGGAAAGTGACCTCCCCCACCATACTTCAATGTTTAAGGAGCTGCAGCACCTACAGGTGTCTATCTACAGGTCTACAGGACTCACTAGATACGCCACCAGGAGAGAGAAATCCCTTTCACAGCTCAATGAGCCCCGTTTCCAGTGCTAACAAGTTCATAAAAATAAACAGCATGCGTCACTGAACTTATAACAATTTTATTTATAACAAAACAAAATTAAGTTATGTATATTTATTTTCTTTGGCACGTAAAAACAGAAATATTTACAGGTATAAAAAAACATTAAAAAACAGACCGGAAATAAAGAAAACAAGTTACAACAGATACTTGAAACACTGAAAAGGGCTCACACTGACAAAGACAGACATTTAAATGCAGACTCAAGCTGACAAGAACAATTGGTAAAGCATCACAGATGCCAACACTGAAACACATCGTTTTAAAGACTACATAAAATTACAGCCTTCACCTGCCATAAAATCCAATGAATTGATTTTATTTTACCATCTAACTACAGATATCCAGTTTCTTTTCTTAAAAGATATGAATCTTTTGCATTTGTATGGTTTTAATTTTTTCATATCAAACTGTATTGTTTTAAGAGGCTGTATGTCCTCTATTCCCCAAGGGGCATAAAGGTTCCAGACATTTATTTTTACCTTCTCAAATTAAAAGCTCACATTTCTTTAAAAGGTGACCTTTTACTAAGGGTCACAATCTTTGTAAGTTCTTTTTACTCTTTTTCGTTCCAGGCAAAGGGCCCGTCACTCTACAGCTGGCTTTGAGGAGTTTGCTATTTGAACAGTCCTTGGTGTTGGTATGATAATCACACAGACATCTTGTACAATAGTCGAATCCACAGCTTTCCCGTTTGCAGGTTGCTCGCTCTAAATAGTGGTCATACTTGGCAGGGAAATTACAGCGAACACAGGCTTTGAGGCTTTCGTTGTTTTTTAATGTCTTGCCCACCTAGAAGAAAAAAAAAAATCCATACATGTATTTTGGTGGACCCAACGAATT
Organism: Alexandromys fortis; assembly: GCF_014885135.2. Taxonomy (NCBI): domain Eukaryota; kingdom Metazoa; phylum Chordata; class Mammalia; order Rodentia; family Cricetidae; genus Alexandromys; species Alexandromys fortis. Next base: position 2,215,379 of record NW_026067907.1, read on the forward strand.
TTAGTAACTAAACCAGGAAGGGCAGTCATGCCTCCAATATACAGATAAATATTTACAGGGACATTTTAGTATCCACCACCCAACGGCTCAGGAGTTACAGCAAAATGCCCTTCTGAAAGGCCCTTTTGTCCACCTGTTCTCCTAATGACAGCATTCACTACAAAATGTAGTATGGAATAGTTTGAACAAGGAGGACAGAAGACACGACCTCTCCAATAACTGCCCTAATGCTTCTTACTCGAAACTGAAAGAACATTATCACTTAATTAAATTGGGTGGCAAACACTAGATACCATGTACTTTGGAACCCTACTTCTCAACGTTAGCTCCCTTTAACAGTAAGTGCCCCTTGTTCTATTACACCGATTAGATAGTTACCTCAAGGAACTCACTGTACCGGCTGTAGGCAGAACCCTTCTGATCACGCTGCCTAGGGAACTTGGCTTGAGCATCTTTTTTGGTAGGAGCCCAAGTTGATGACTTCTGGACAGAGGTCAGTGCCGTTCTGCTCACAACGTACCCTCTGGTTGAAGTGTGCAGTGACAACTTATTGGTTTCCTGGTTGAAAAGGGGTTTAATAGGAGATTTTAAACTCACGAAAGTGCCAATTAAGATAAGCCTATGAGGGATCAAGGTGACTTTAACCAAGACCAAAGCCCTGCTCAGAGCATAAGGTCATTCTCCCCACTACCAATAGGTGGCAGTAGTCAGTCACCAAACATGCAATTAGTTCAGGTTTTTTGAGAAGAGGTCCAGTTCTCAATCTTCTCAAGCCCCCCAAATTCCCAGATTACAGACATTAGCCACCACCCTACCATAGCAGCAGATTTAAAGTAACCCTTTGAAACAGATTTCTATTACCAATAAAGAAACTGAGCACATAATTTAAGTATCCCTTGTCTAAAGTCACCTGGGTAAGTCTAAGTAGCATTTGTTGCCCAAATACATCCAATCACATACTGATCAGTATCAGAAATACGACAATCACTAATCACTTCAGAAAATTAAACACTTTCTCTATACCAGCAGTGTATACCAACCTGTGGGTTGTGACATTTTCGGGGAGGAGTCTAATGACCCTTTCACAGAGGTTGCAAATCAAATATTTACATTACTCTCATAACAGTAGCAAAATTACAGTTATGAAGCAGCAACAAAATTAATTTCATGGTGAGGGGTCACCACACCATGAGGTAGTAAAGGGCCGCAGCATTAGGATGGTTGAGAACCACTGATCTATACAACAAGACACTCCAGTATGTTAACAACTCATTTCTTCTTGTAACTGACCAAGCTAACACACAGCCCTTATTTAGAAATCAGTCCGCACGGAACAGCGTTTCCAGGTTATGGAAGTGTAACCGAAGTGCAATGATCTCCATGGAAGACCTGCACACTGCCGGCCTCTCAAACCCTTCCTCTTCCTCTCCAGCACCTGCCTGGGAGGCTGAAGTGCTGCTTTATGAATTTAAGGGAGTTACAAAAGTCTTTTTTAGTTTTCACATAGTCCAGGCTGTCCTTGAACTCAGAGATCCGCCCGCCTCTGCTTCCCAAAGGCTGGAATGTGCCTCCGCCACCACCCAGATATAGAGCGATGGCACTGAACTTACCAGGACTCTCTGCATGGCTCTGCTGTACAGCTGGGATGCTCCTTTATCGTTCTCTACGATCTTCTTCCAAATTCTGCTCACTTTAGACAAGCTAGAAGGGAAGGAGACAAAGATGCGAAGATGAACCAAGAACAGAGCACAGCGCGAGCTTCACTCACCCAACTAGACATCAAAACTGCTTAGATGACCAGGCCCGGGTACTAGGCTTAACCAGACTACCAGAGGGCCAAAATGTTTTAAAAGCTATATCAAGCTTCCGTGACATCTAATTTTTTTTGTATCTGTCCAGAGAACCAATTTCAAACCAGCACAGTGTGCACACCTCCACCGTAGCTATTTGATAAGAGAACTCCTGGCCACTTGTAACACTGTATTAACTGACATGGCACACTCCACAATGCGGATTACACAAACCAGCCAACGACAGAAACCAGACATCTACCCTGTTTCACTTCAGACACCAGATCACTGGGTACAGAACACAGCCTTCTAATAGCAAGACTACAAAATTCCAAGTGACCAGACTAGATGTAGATTTCCATAAGCTTTTCTTTCATTTCAAATGCCACCCATCAAACATGACCAACTCTGTTAAGGCCGCTGTACACTCGTCTGCACAAGCGGGTCCCGTGTTATCTAACACACAGTGTGCAACACTCACTTTATTAAGTCCATGCCGCTGAGCTTCGTCAAAATATTAGCCAAAAGGTGTTTAAATCCCCTCCGGGAGAGCTCGGTAAGGATATCTAGATGTTCCAGGCCCATTTTCTTGCCAATTATATTTTGCAGTCTAAAGTTCCCACTGGCAATAACTTCCTTCAGCATTTCTCGATCCACTTTAGGGTTCCTCTTGGAATTCTTTTTTAATGTTGAGCAAACCATTCTTTCAAAATGCAGGACAGGCAGCAGGTTCTTACTGGGATACTGGTCTGGGCTCTGGGATGGCAGCAAGCAGGGCTGGGCACTGTTTCTGAAATTCTCCAGAATAAGGATGCCATCCTCATGTTCACCTTGAAGGGTAAATGAGGCATAGCCGCTATCTTCATACAGTTGGCTGGTCTCTAGCGCTTCTTCTATTTCACTCGAACTGTTGAGTATTTTTTGTACCCGCTGGTTTTCCTTGTTGTTATCGTGTCCCACAATCGGTGACTCGGTGAACGATACCCGTTCCTGGTTTCTAAAGCAGTCCTTACAGGAAGGCTCCACACACACGGGGCTGTAGGAACCTTGCCGCTCACTGTCAGGCTTCACCACTTCAAGCTCAGAAAGATCGGGGTCACAATTAAAACACTTCATTGTAACACAGAGAGCAGGGCTTTCTTCTTTACGACCTATGAAAAGAACACAAGAAACAGAATATAAATCACTTTGGGGCTAACGTGTTCCCCTACTCCTTGATGGGGCCTGACCCCAGGGTTTCACACCAAGGATCAATCAGCGCCCTTACGTACCCAGCAACAGCAATGGACATGTTGCATTACCATGGTACACAGGCCCCACCAGCAGAATTTTAACCAAAGCCCCTGGTTACATGGTACTTCACAGCTCTTCTCCCTGTTCCAGGCCACCACATTCCATCTAGCTATCGCTATTTCTGTAGCCTCCATGTTTTTGTGAAGGTATGCATTCGACACGAGGCACATGTGGTCAGAGGGCGACCATGAAGCTGGTTCCCTTCTCTCTTTATGTGGGTTCTGGTGGTGGGCCACAGGTGGCAAGCTGGTGAGGCAGCACATTTACCTTCAGCTCTGGCTTCCTTAGTCAATGCCTCGGAACCGAGATTTCCCTAATGCATTTCCTCATCTGAGACAGGACTGGCAGGAGCAAGAACACCTCAGTGAGCAGCTCTGGCATCAAACCTGGTCCAGGGAGGGTTCTCTTGGCTCAGACTGTTCTAAGTTTTGCTCTCATGAGCTTTTCCAGCTGGCCTGGGACTGTATTTCACATCCTGGCCACACTTCATTTTTTTTAACCAGTTTTTAAAAAACTTTTCCAGACTACAGTAGTCCCTTTATTTTTTGTTTTCTAAATTGGAGAAATTATCAGAAAACAAAAGTCTAAAATGAACGCATTATATATATTTCCATCTTGGATGAAGAACTTTCCAAAGATCAAGCTAAGAGCTCCTAAACAACCGGAAGTACTTTGTATTCTGTTTATGTCATCAATTGATCACACATAAAAAAGCAGATTATCTGATTCCATACCCCCCAATCAAACAATATACGGGGCATGTGTCTAGTTGTCATTTTACCCATCTGATACTCATTTAATGATAGATCTTTTTTAGAGACACGCAGACAAAACCTTTGTATTTTCCTAAACAGAAAGAAATTTGGCTCCAAATTTGAAAAGGTCCCAGGTCAATGGCAATGGTGAATTGCAGGGAAGTATATGAAATCAAGGCTACAAGTGTTTAGGAATCCCAGTGGGTCTAGGGCGCAAGGCTGTAGTGGAAATGCAGGCAAATGACCCCAATTAACTAATGCACAGGATATGTATTATTAAGTAGAATAAAAGAAAATATCCCGTGGTTGAAGACTCCAGCAGTTATCATAGAATACCACTTACCAAGCTGGGAGAAAATGACAAAAAACTAACTATAAGCCTTAGTTTTCCCATCCACAAAATGGGGAGGAAAACTATTCCTCAAGAGCATCAGTCACCCACAATGAGCCAACCTCCCTCACATTTCCTCCATTGTTAACATCAATTCCACACAAGTAAAAATTTAGGAAGCAAAATTTCAAATGAGAAAGATCTCTGGTGAACGTTCCAACCCGCTTATTCTATTAGGAGATTTTTGGTTTTCCTTAAAACGAACCTACAGATAAAACTCACATTTCACTGTTTAGAACTTTATTCCTCCCCAGTCCAGTCCGTGGGGTGGGGGAGGGGGCCAGTGTGAGAGTTACAAAGTGCACCAAGCCTGGCCTTTCCTTCTCATCAATAGTGACTTTACATTCCATATCAAACACTAATTAAAACTGGCATTAAAGTCTCTAGTTCTTCCATCTGTTAAGTAAGTTTCAGTCTCAGTCCAACAATGTGGCCAAGGTCAAGCCCCCTCACTTCTCTGCTTAAACCTGACGAAAGGTGACCAAAAGTAGAATTCACAGGAAAAAAACCTTTAAGTCTACTTGGAAAAATATGTAAATGGACAAACGTAATTTTTAAAATGTCTTCAAAGCTGTAAACCAAGTCGGGGAGGGAACTAGGAGGCAGCACGTATTTCCTGAGGAGGAAAGCTGAGCCAAAGAATTCCACCGTAAAACTTTTACATTTCCGACATTTAAGGTTGACTTAGGATTCAAGATCTTTTGCAAACACAACGCGCTAATCCACCAGTTTCTACCTCTAAAGACCTAATTCCGTTTCTGATGCAGGAAGATATCAAAGAATTGTTTTTTGCCGTCGGCTTCAAAAATTTCTAGGGTAAAATAGATCCATCTGTCTTTCATTGTGAGGCAACAAAGATTATATAGAATTACTATATCTTATATTTATATGCAACTGAGTTTGCTCAACTCTCATCCAGGCTTTGAAACAAATGACCATTAAATTCTCAATCCACAGGGGGTTAAAAAAAATAAATCTTCCATTCTCACCATCAACTAAATAAGAGGCAAATTCATGTTTTTGATTTTTTTTTTTTGGCGGGGGAAGCCCTTTTCAAAACCCTCCCCCGAGGACTCCAGGTCTTAAGACTTACTCAGAGAAGAGGGGGAAAAAGAGGATAAAATTGATCTTTTCCCATTGAGTTTGGTAGGGTGGACAGAAGGGGGTCTCTACATTTGGCGGGAGCAGGGAAGGAGCCCCTAGAAATGCTGAGGGGGTCGGTGGTGGGAGCTGCCCCGAGGGCGCGGTGCACGAGGAGGGAGGGCGGGAGATAAGCGCGAGCGCAATCTCCCGCGCTCTCCGGCCAGGACGCAGAGGGAGAAGAGTTTGGGAAACTGAGGAAGTGAGCTAGCTAAATAACTGTGAACAGGGGGTTTAGGGGGCTGGAGATGGCGCCTCTGGCAAGTCTGGAAGCCCAAAGCCCTGTCACAGCTCGGGCAGGAGTGGGGGAGGGGAGGGGGCTTTTGGCGCCCATGCAGGGGTTGGGGTGGAATCCCGCGCGCAGCTGCCACCACCTGCACGGCCACACGGCGGGACACCTGGATGGGATGTGTTGGTGGGACCCCGTGCCAGCCACACACCTGTCCCCCCTCTGCACCAGGCGACTCTCCTCCCCTGGCCCGGGAGGCCGCCCGAGGCCCGTGACCCCACGATCTGCCCATGCACCCGGTCATGAGGCTGCAGCCACAGAGCGGGGAACCCGTCCCTACGATGCCCGCCACACTCACCGTCCGGGACCGTCCGCGAGCCGAGGCCGCAGGGGCAGGAGGACGGCCGGGGCAGACCGCTGCAAACGCGCCGGCTCATGCCGGAGGGCGCGGGCTCCGACGCAGGTGAAGCGGCGGCGACCACCGGAAAGAGGCGACAGGCCGCTGCGCCGAGCTGTAGCTCTTAAAAGGCGCCAGCTGGTACTTTTAAAATCTTTGAATTTGGTGCCCAAATCAGAACAGACCAATGGGGCGCGGCGTCCGCACGCGCGCGCCAATACGAAGGCGGTGTGAGGGGGACGCCCTCGCTCGCCCAATAGGAAGCCGCGGGGGCGGAGCCAGCCGCGGAGCCAGGGTCCCGCCCACCGCCCGACTCCGCGCCTCCCCGAAGAGACGGAGGGCGTGCCAAGGCGGCTGGGGGCGTGGCCTGCGAAGGCGGGGCGCCTGCGCAGACCCGCCGTGCTGCCCTCCCCCCGCTGTCCCGCGAACCGGCTTCCCGCGAGTCCTCGTGTCCTGCGGACAGCTGCGATTTCTGCCCGCAGATCTGAGACGGGCACAGGCGGGGCCCATGTCCTCCTCCATCGTCTCGTTAAGCGCGAGCTCGGCGAGCGGTAAAGCTCGGCGCCCGAATCGCAGACCTCCCAGAAAGCAGGGCCGTCCCCTCCGGCTCCGGACCCGCCTCTCTAGGATTTAGGCGCGCTCCACTCTCCCTCCTAAATTGGCTCCGCCCTTTGCCTGGAGCTTCCGCGCTTGCGCCCTGCCTGCCGGCCGCGCTGCGGACTTGGCGGGTCGGCGCTTGCGCACTAGGGGCCTGGCGGGTCCCTCCGGGCGGGGCGGGACAGATGGCTGAGGGAGGACCGCCCTTGCCCTCGGGAAGGCGCGCTGAGGCACCCCGGCGAAGCTGGGCTCGGCGCCTCCCGGGGGCTGAGGGAGCGGCCTGATCTCCAGTCCTTGCCGCAGCATTCTTTTGGATTCTCTGCCACCGGGAATCCTTACGATGTTAATTGTTTTCGCTTTTCTGTGGTTTTTTCTTTTCCTTCTAGGTTAAGCGCAAAACAGCACACCTGTTTCCCCAAATAGGTCAAACTCCACTTTTAGGGGCTGGAGGAGCCCTAGCTAAGTGTATATTTTTGTAGCAAGGGTGGGAGCGAATGTGTTGTTAAGTCTGATAGCGAACAGAAGGGCGCCGCTAGTGATAACTGGGCATCGCACACCTTGAATTTGTGACCATAACACCGGACTCGGTTTCAGAATATGGCGCCCTATAGCTACAGGATGCTCGCCCGGAGAAACGCCCACCCCCTCCACTTGCCACTTCCCCCTTGCTTTTCTGCGAGATTATTTGACTTTCAGTTAAGGTTCCTTGCTGTCGATGACAGCTACTGAGGAAGGCGGGGCCAAGACTAGGCTGAGTCACACACGTATTGCGTGGATGAGTTTTTATCTAAATTCGTTGTTTATTCCTAGTTTTCTGGCTTTTGACATTTGAAATGTTGCATAAAAAAGTAGTTATAATGCTTACCAAAATCTTGGTATCATTTTCTGTTTTGTACTTGAGAACTGAGCCTCTATAAAGGATGGAACGACAAAAGTGTTTCTGGAAGTTTTTGTACTAATGATACTGGCAATCAAAATTTTCAGTAAATGAAAATAGATTCTAACGCAAGTGGCAAAAGAACTGTAAATAGAGACGTCGTGGGTTGAGAATTTTGAATGGTCAGCTAAGTTCACCGACCTTGCAAAGCACTGCCTAAAAAGCGCCTGCAGCTCACCAGGCAAGGGAATCGGAAAGGGAAAAGCTAGATCTGGGGTCTGCTGTAGATTTCCGGGTGAACTTGTATATTTCTTTTGCTCGCACTGCACAGGGATCTCAGCTAATTTGATAAATGAATGTTAAAATGCTGTCTGATGGGGTATGGTGGCACACACCTTTAATCCAAGCAATTGGGAGGCAGAAAATTGAGTTCCAGGGCTACACAGAAAAACCATGTCATGAAAAAGAAAAAAATTTTTTTTTTTAAAAATGCTGTACAAGAGAGAGGGTTGTGTAAATATCCACTAATGGAGAAGTGCGAACTGAGTACAAAGCGTTGGTGGATTGTGTGTACAGTAATGGATGTGGGCTCCAGAGGCAGCAGACCTCTTAAAATGCTGGCTGAGAAAGAAAAATGTTGCATTGGCTTGCCATTCTTAAATAATCTTAGCATTATTTTCACTTATAATGGTTGTGCTTAGAAGTCTAAGTCAAATTTCCCTGTAATTAATAGGATTTCAGAGCTAGTCAAGAGAGTGCAAGGACTTTTGATTCCTCCAGGACTAGGGGGAGGTATTCTTGAGGAACTGAGGTGAAAAAGCAAAAAAAAGAACCCAGTCCCTTTAGGCAAGACTTCCGGAGTCCAAGATCAGGCAGTGGTGGTGCACACCTTTAATGGAAGCACTCTGGAGACAGACAGATGGATCTCTGTGAGTTCAGGCAAGCCTGTTCTACAAAGTGAGTTCCAGGACAGCCAAGGCTACAAAGAGAAACCCTTTCTTGAAAAAACAAAAATTTCCTATTTCAAAAAATAAGCATGTTGTAGTATCATCATCACAGCTGTTAACGAACATATGCATCAATCACGCAAGGACTATAAATGACTCTGTCCTAAAAATACATCAGTACTGCTGCTTTTTCAGAGAACCCACTGGCTGTTCACAACTAACTGGAACTACAATGCCAGGGGATCAGACACCTTAATCTGGCATCCACGGGTACTGCAGATACATCGTGTACAGACACACCTGCAGGAAAAACACCCATACATATGAAAGGCAGATTTAAGAAGTATTTTTAAAGGTAAAGTACCTTCCATGAGATTAGAAGGGAAGGATTCTGTTCACGCTACTTGGTTTCTGTATTAAATACTGTAGACAGCTTGAAAACCCTTGCCTATCATTAATGGTTTTGTACTGCTCACTTTCTAGTAGAGAGAGAGACACTAAGTCCTCAGTATAAAGTGTACTGAAATATAATTATATATATGTATATGTATTTATATATAATTGATTTAAGAGAAGCACATTCTAATTGTTCCTAAAAACTTAAGACTATAGCTGATTCTAGAAAATCTGGGAAAGTGCCTCATTATTTCTTTATTATTTAGGCTAGAGGCTCCTAAATCCTAGTGGCAAGGAACGGTCAAACCTTCTCCATTTCAATAGGATTTTTTTTGCAACAACAGTACTAAGTCACAAGAAACGGAATTGAAAAGTTTCTCTACTCTGATAAACCTTTCCACCGAAACAATAATCCAAATCAGACCAATTTAGAAAAAGCCCAGATTTAATGAATAACCAACGCTCCTGGATGGCTCTCCAGCCCCCAGAAAGAAAATGGGAAAAGAAGACCAGTTTGTTCTTGGGGTGGGAGTGGTCTTGAACATCTCTGGGGTGGAGTCATCGTTTGGCTTGGTTTAGAATCTGGACTGAGGCAACTCGCAGGGGAGGAGGGTTGGGATGGAACTGCCACCCAAACATTCCAGACTCTTTGGGTATATGGATGCCAGGGGCTGTGGTGTGGACTTAACCCAAACATTCCAGACTCTTTGGGTATATGGATGCCAGGGGCTGGGTGACGCTTCCACCCAAACAGGTATGGGTAAACTGGCCAAGTCTCAAGTGTTAATGTCCAAACAACTCACATAGTACCAAAATATCTAGTTTGATCCACACAGATAAAAATCCAGTGCAATGTCTTGAAAATCAGGATCAGGGGTCTCTTAAGGGTAAACCCACTGGATTATGCACATAGTTAGATCTTAGTTTGAGGAAGTTAGCTCCAACACATCTGGAGAAGAAGCAGAGAAATCTCAACTATTAGTTTTAAGTATTTGAGATTTAACATGAATTTTGATGTGTGATGATTGATATATGAATAAGTAGTGCCAGTTGATATGTGTGAGAGTGAAATGTCTTCTTTGCAATTTATTTCAGACACTAAATGTATGAAAACATTATTGAAAATGGGCAGTGACTCTGGGTGTTTGACAGTTAAGACTTTAGCCCCATTCAGAAGGGACTCTTAAAACCTTAGTTCTGAAGCTGCCATACTTAATATCACACTGGCAACACCTGGGTTTTGAAGGGGACATTGAAACTACGGCAGCCTGTACCTTTCTTTGTGGTTAGTTTGTGAAGCTTGTCGGCAGCAGGTGGTGGAGAAACACTGTAAGCAGGGCAGGACATTTCATTTCTCCTCTTCCATGGTACAGTCTCTAGGGGTACTCTTGGAAAGAAACCATTATTCTACTTCACAGATCTGGCGTGCTGTTACCAGTGTATTTGGTAACAGATTACTTTAGATCTTCTCAAGTTTTGGATGGCACTGTCATTGAAATCAGTGAAATGTCAGTTAATCTACGTCTCACTAATGGGCAACGTAGCATGTTTACCCAGCTGAAGGCCTGAATAGAGAAAACCCAGCCTCCTCCAAACAAGAGAACATTCCCCAGCAAACTCCCTCTGAAGTGAAGTGAACCATCGCCTCTTCTTGGTCTCCTCCCAGCTGATTCATACTGTGGATCTTGGACACAGAGTGCTCTATGTGGGCATCCTTACAGTGCATCTCTGTGGATGCATGCTACATCCTCTCGGTTCTGTTTCTCTGGGGAACTGATACAGGAGCCCACCAAGGCTTATTATTAGGGAAATTTTGTTCACATTTTAACAAGAGGCTTTCTGCTTACCAGGCCCCATGAGCTTGAGGTACTCTGTTTGCAAGGCCCACGTTCCCAGCTGCAGGGCAGTCCAGAACTTTTGCACCACTGAGTGGGCTACACCATGCCCTGCAAGAGACCTGACTCTGGAACTCTAGGAACTTCATGTAGGCCATTCCTTCCCAGTCCCAGTGTACCTGACTTTTATTGCTTGTTAATTTCACTATCAGATTCTGTCTCTTTATATCATAAAAACATAGATATTTCTGCTTAGTATTGTGTCTAATTTTTATAGAGAAGAGTCCGAGAAACTGTTAACTTACATTCCTCAGGAATACCGGTTAAGTACTTGCACACAAGGATTCACTCTAGGATTTTCCTAGTCTATATATAAAAAATAGCTTTATACAATAGCTTAGTCTTTTCTGGAAATCATTTCTACTAGAGATTCGTAATCCGCATAGTCCTTCAGTGACTGTATCATGCCATCCAGAAGACAGTCTCCTTGCATGAAGCTCTCAAGGTCATGTAGTGATTTGTTTATTCTGTGGTCTGTGACCCTGTTCTGTGGAAAGTTGTAGGTTCTTATTTTCTCTGATCTTCCTTTTGTTCCAACCTAAAGAATAGGGAGAAAGAGAGAGAAAGATGAGATGAATGAGGATCCAGGAGGCCTACAGCAACGCAAAAACCAAGTCTATGTCCCTGATTAATGACACAGAGAACAGAGGTGGACTGTACAGACACAGTACCTGGGTCCTGCCTCTGCCTCTTCAACTCTAAACTTTAATTTCCCATCAGCAAAATACTGATGACATAATGACAGAGTCTGGCAAATGGATGATATTCAAACAGCAGAAGCAGCACATTTATGTGTACATTTTATGTGTATGTAATCTCTGGGAGTTCATTATCCCGGAGTGGTGATAAGGTGATGGGTGGTCATACTAAAGAAGTCATGGAAGGACTGTGTATGGCATAAAATCAAATATAAAACACTAGGTTCACGCTTCAGTATTCCTGCTTCCAAAAGCTCAAAGGACTAACAGCTGAGTAGGGACGTGGTCCACTCTGACAAAGCTAAGACAAACACCTCTGACTATAGAAAACAGGGTAAAGCTCTCCATGGGTACTGCCCTATAATACAAACAAGAACAGTACTAATGTAAAAACTACACTACCCGTTTCTGAAACCCATTCTTACCTGGATCTTTCTAGCATTGTATCTTTTTGCAGTTTCCTCCTCTAGATGCAGGCTGTATAGCCTTGCACGTAACTTTTTCATAGCCAGCTCCCTGTTCTTCAGCTGAGATCTCTCTTGCTGGCATTCAGAAACAATACCTGAATAACAATATGAGTATTGGTTTTAGTACAAAAATCTTTATTATCAAGGATTATTCCTCTTCTTTCTTACCCCTTTTCTTCTTTTCTGAGATAAATCGAGAGTTTAACAGAAGACTTTAAATATTTTTAATACATTTCTTCTTCACATCCTCAGTTAGCTATCAAAATCTTAAAAGGCGTATAAAAATGAACATATATAGAAGTACAAATCCTAGTATTAGAGTTAACAGAACTTTTTATCTATTTCTAGTTATACATTCCACTCTTCACCTCAATATTTAATGGTTTTCTGTAGTTAAAAGGATAAAATCCTACCTGCCCACCAGTCTTCTTAACTACTGGTTAGCAGGAACTATGACAATTTGTTCTAGTTAAGGGACGTCTGAAAAGTATAAACCTGGCATCCTTGACCCTCACAAGCCACTCCAGTACTCTAGTAGTACTTAAAAAGCATGGTTCTCTCAGCAGAGTACAGTTCGTTTGCCCAGTTATCTAGATTCAGATTGTCGTGGACTTTACAGTCGCCACAGAAAGATGCTCCTGAAACTGTATCTAAGACTGTGTGTATGTACCATGTTCAATGCTTCTATTGCCACCAGGGTTCTTGTTACGATCTTAGCCCTACTGCTAATAACTAGTGATTTAGAACACTTTCTGTTAAATAATTTAGGTAATTATCTCACTGAGGTTTTTTCTGAAATAGTGAAATCTATTAAGCATATATTTGAAAACCCACCTGGCAGGCGGCAGGACTCTGTTCTCTTCATCGTCACTACCATGGAGAGCCCTGTGCTTAGCCTTCCCTCCCTCTCCTTGACTCTGTATCCTACACAGCATCAGCTACAGAACCTACAGAATCAAGTCATTAGTTAAGAGTCCTTAACGGTTTCTTTCCTTTTGGGAACTGAAGATCTGCTTCAGTGGAAAATCAGTCAGTCCCCAGAAACTGATCTTGATTCAGAGTTTCCCGTGAAAACCCGGTACCTACCTGTGGGAAGATGGACTATTCGAACTGCGCTGTCCGTGGTGTTCACGTGCTGCCCTCCAGCTCCACTGGCTCTCTTAGTATCAATTCTCAAATCTTTAGGATTAATCACCAGTTTGATCTACACACACAAAGAAAAGCTGCAATTTTAAGAAGCAGTTGTATGTATTAACTGCCTTCAGGTGAGACCTACACACTGTTAAATACATGTCATACCTAAATCACATAAAATTTAAAAGTTTAAAAATAGACTGGAGTTAGGATATTATTTTAAATTTAAATGTTTTTTTTTTCTTTTTTGAATGGAGGGAACAAAAGCAACACTCCCTAATCCTCAAAAATTGAGCTTTTTCCTCACAAATGATGCAATTGGGGACAGTTAAAAATAGGAGATTCAGGGTTGAAGAGATGGCTCAGCGGTGAAGAGCCTGTGCTGCCCTTACGGAGGACCTGAGTTTAGTCAACACATCAGGTGGCTCCCAGCCTCCTGTAACTTCAGCTCCAGTCGATCCCTGCCCTCTTCTGGCCTCCACAGGCCAGATCTACATGCACAAACACAATTTTTTTAATTAATTAATTAATTTATTTATTTATTTATTTATTTTTGGTTTTTCGAGACAGGGTTTCTCTGTGGCTTTGGAGTCTGTCCTGGAACTAGCTCTGTAGAGCAGGCTGGTCTCGAACTCACAGAGATCCGCCTGCCTCTGCCTCTGCCTCCCGAGTGCTGGGATTAAAGGCGTGCGCCACCACTGCCCGGCCACAATTTTTTTTAAAAAAGTAGAAAATGTAGAGTTTTACTGAATTCAAAAACTTTAGCAGATGAAACAAAAACTAATAGCAGTTTGAGTTCATGAAACTGTTTTAGGGAGAGAGGGGATACCATTTCTAAAACGTTACACCTGTAATTTGGAGGCAAAGATCATGACACTGGAATCAAACAGGATGATGCGTCATCCCAGGAGAGAACATCAGAAGCACGATGGTTAAAACTGTGTCCAGTGAGCAACTAGAGACTGCTCTATGGCATGTCAATCATCCTGCAGTAAGATAACGCCCTTAAGAGTTGCTAGGAAAGCTAGACAGAACCTGGCCCTCACTCCCATATCCTGGAAGCTATCAGGGTTCCTGACACCAAACTCTGCTGCCCATCCTCAGCTCCTCTGTTCCTCACTCAGTCTTCTCACAGATATTAAACCAAGGAAAAAAAAAGCCTTTCAACCCTACCAGACATCTAAGTAGTACTTTTTCTTAAAAATAATAGGAAGAAATCTTCAACTCATTTATCTCTCATTTTTTAAGTGAATTAATTTGTCACTTTTTGCAGAAGACAAATTAACAAAGTAGGTTGTTATCTTACACACTGAGAACTTGCTTTGTGAAGTAAGACACACACTCTGGGCCCTTCTACTACAGCTGGGTCAGAGGCAGCAACTGTGCTGAGTGACTAGTCCTTTCCCGATGGCATCTGGAGAACCCACACTGCAATGCGAAGGGAGGCAGGCAATCAGTTCACAGCATTACCTGACCCACGATGGAGGTGTACAATGCCCCTTTACTGCTGGAGAAAAACCCTGGTGTAAATCTGGACAACCTATACACATTTTTATTCTTACCCTCTGTTGTAAAATTACACTTCTTGAATCAAATTTTCAAGAGTAACTCAAGACATGAAAGGAGGACCAAATGACAGGAGACAGTGGCTGGGAGCAGCCCTGAGCGAGATCTGTTACTGCTTTACCTCAGTAGGCTGGGGCAGAATCGCCACGGTCATGGTGCTGGTGTGGATGCGGCCTTGCTTCTCGGTCCTCGGCACTCTCTGCACTCTGTGCACCCCTCCTTCAAACTTCATGTGTTTGTAGGCTTCTGGGCCTCCAATGCTGGCGGACGCATGCCTAAGGCCGCCTTGGAAACAGGGAGCACGGGGTCCTTCTTACCATTCTGCCATGCATTGTTTAAACTGACCACCACATGTGTTCTCATGAAATAGAGCTGAAAGAGCCACACGCTAATGATAGAGTACAAACACATTGAAAAACTTTAGCAAGTCTTTGGTCTGGTGTTTCAAAATATAATCTTGAATTTTTAAAGCATTTATTTAATTTTATGTCTGAGTGTACAAGTATGTATGTGTAACACACGTGAGCCAGGTGCATGCGGAGTCAGAAGGCAGCATCAGATCTATTAGAACTGAGTGGTGGGTAGTTGTGAGCTACCGTGTGGGTGCCTAGAACTGAATTGAAGTCCTCTGCAGGAGCAGCAAGTGCTCTTCACTGGGCCAGCTTCCCAGTATCTTAACGTATAACTGTTTCTGTTCAGTTGTTAAACTACAACACCGCTGAATTCACATCAGCAACAGCTAAAAGACCACCCTTTTGGTTTCTTTTTGAAACAGGTTCTCCTGTAGCCAAGGCTAGTCCTGAACAGCGTAACTCTCCCACCTCAGCCTCTTGCATGCTAAGATTACAGATGTGAGGCCAGGGTATCATACAACCTATTTTCAAAGTGGTAAGTGATTATCATGGAATGGTTTTCCATCATACTTTACAGAAAGTTTCAAAACTCTACTTTTATATAAAATCATTAGGTAAATAATTTAGTCCTTACAAATAAGTTCTGATCATCATCTTGCCAACCCTTTCCCAGGACACACTGTTGATAAATCGATGCTTTACAAAAACAAATCCATCCACTTACAACTGTGCTGTTTAAGATCATCTAGGAAGCAACTTCACTGAGAAATGACTACACACTGACCTGTAGGGAAGTCTGTGAGCTCTTTTCTTGATTGATGTCTGATGTGCGAGGGGCACTGGATGAGGTAGAGAGTGGCGCTACCCCTGGGCGATGGTCTTGGGTGTGTAATAAAAGCAGGCTAAGCAGCCAGAGGGAACAAGCGTAAGCAGTTTTCCTCCATGCCTGTGTTTCAGTTCCTGCCTCCACATCCAGGAGCTCCTGCCCTGATGTCCCTTCATGGTACTATAAACTGAAGGATGAAACAAAGCCTGTCCTCCCCAAGTTGCTTTTGGTCATGTTTATCACAGCCAGAGGAACCTAACTGAGAGACTGACCTAGTTCACTTGGGAAATATTCCAGCGTTTCAAAGTGCCATCTTTTAAACGCAGCATACTGCTGGTACATGTCAAACATCTCAGAGGTGAAAAGCATGGCCTCCTGACCACCCACACCTGCAGTCACCTCCAGGATCAAGTCACTCTCATCTGTTTCTTCTGGAGGAACCAAAAGTGAGATGATCTGTAAATACAAAGACAGCGCCTTCCTGTAACTAAGAAATCTTCACACTAATGCCCAAAGCTATGCCATTAGAGGATTTAGATATGTAACCTGAGTTTCTTTACACAAATCATCTAATATTGCTCTTCCATATAGTTTGATCATCTTGCTAACGAAAAACGTATACTGCATAACTTCCATTAAGGCATTAATTTTCAGTTACATTTTAAATATTATGAAACGCATCTACTTTTGATGGGTTTGTCTTTATTTCTTCTTGGAATTCTCTCTTTTGTGTTTTGGATGCTCCTGCCTCCACCTCGTCAGTGCTGGGAATACAGGTGTGCACCACCACACCAGATTTTATGTGGTGCTGAGGACTGAACGCAAGACCTCATGATGCTGGAAAGCACCCTAATAACTGTACTGCGCCCCACCCCCCAATCTGGAAATCTTACACGCTTTCTATCAATTCCCTACTCAGGTACTTTGGAATTAAATGCTGGGAGCATTTACACACGTAGAATGTAAAAGAAATTCTCCTCTGTTCAAACACAAGCCTAATAAGGAAGGCAAGGAGAAAGGAGAGGTCCTCATCTTGCATTTGCCAGTTAAGCGTCCTTAACATGGGAGGGAAAACTACTGATTCTGGAAGTTTCAGAATTCTGGCACTGTGTCAATCCTGAGATAAAAGCCACATTCTCATCCCAGGGACTCTTTCCTATCTACTGTCTACCCACAATGAAAAGAAAACAAGCAAAAGCAGATTTGTCTTTTGAACGCATCTTTTCGCCTTTGCCTTCCTAGTAAGAGCTGATATGTAAATTTATCAGTGAGAGCTGTACTCTGGTAGCATGGAAAATGTGGGAAATAGGAAGCATGTCTTTTTCCGCATTAGAATCTCCTTTGACCCTGGCAATCCCTTCATGGAACGTGCATACTAGGAAACATCACATTGTCGGCCTCCAGTTTGTCACTTGTAAGCCAGCAAGAAAGACACGAGCTAAAGAAGTCAAGACTTGGAGAGATGGAGATAGCTCAGGGGTTAAGAACAATGACTACTTTCCCAGAGGACCTGGGTTCAGTTCCAGAACCCACTTCACGCAACTTAACAATCTGTAACTCCATTTGCAAGGGATATGACACCTTCCTCTGGCCTCCAGCCCGCACCAGACAGGTTTGCGGTATACAAACACACTTGCAGACACAGTTCTATCTAAATAGTAACAGGCTACTTCCCTGGACTCTTATCAGCCTGCGATGAAACGTAAGGACTAAGGGCAGAGATGTTTTACTCGTTGTGTACATACCATACCTGATGCTTCAGCTGAGTTATTTCTTTCTGACACAGAGCTATCTCACTCTCTGCAAGTTTCTTTAACTCTTCATTCTCGTCTAGGAAGAACAACAGTTATGTTTTCTTAATTAGTGCTAAATTCACCTCCACGGAAGTCATGATAATAGACTTTAAGAGAAAAAAAGAAATTAAGGGATGGAGAAACGGGTCAGCAATTAAGAGCACTTGCTACGCTTGCAGAGGACCTAGGCTCAGTTCGCAGCCTTCACATGCTCACTCACAACCATCTCTAATTCTGGATCCAGGGACCTGACACCCTTTTCTTATTTTCGTGGGCACCAGGCATGCATGTGGTACACATGTATACACACAGGCAAAATACTCATACGTATAAAGTTAAATTTAAAAAATGTCTACTGGTTTTATTTGACATGTATGAGTATTTGCCTGCAGGGATGTATGTGCCACAAGTGTATGCTGTGCCCACAGACTGGGGTGCTGGACCACCTATGGCTGCAGTCACAGACAGCCGTAAGCTGCTGCGCGGGTGCAGGGAACACAATCTGGGTCTCCTGCAAGGACAGTAAGTGCTCTCCACAGTTGTGCTTTCGCTCCAGCCCCAACAAACAGACTCCATTTGCCAAGTTAGGCTTCACAATACCAAATAGATGCATTTAACTAGTTACAATACCCAGGAGAGGCGCAAAAGGTTTTAACAGCTAAGCCAAAATTGAAAGCTCCAGTCCAAAGTTAGTCTTAGTGAACATTTCCTTGAGATAAAATAGGTATCTGACCGAAAGCATTGCTGGCGTCTGTCCAGTGTTCACACAGGTCTATTCCTTCCATCCCTGCTTTCCTGATTATTTTGAGTTCTCACTTGTGACTTAGAGATCTACTTTCTCATTCCCGCTGCTCTGTTCTATGGACATATGCAGCCTAGGAAAGGGGATTACAAACTGTTTGCTCTCTGAAACATCAAACAAACACACAGTTTAAGAGTGTACGCTGGCCTATGAAGAATCTACATTGATGGGAGGTGGGACGGCACACACGCAGGGCCTTCCATAGGGCAACACTATAGCTCTAAGTTCTGGGGCTTCTCACTTTGGGAGGTTTTGTCTCTTCCAATTCTTTAAGCTTGTGAACTCCAGTTTCTTCGCCCCAAGTGTTGGGAAAGAAAACACCAAATAACTCTCGATAACTAGAAGTTGTTTTTAGATTTCCTGATTACACAAATCAGACTTTTAATTAAAATTCTCTTTGGTAAAGCTGCCAAATTTAAAGTTGTTTTTCCGTCTAAGCTGGAAAAGATGAGAACATCCTAAGTCAGGTGCTCGCACGATCTCGTTTCGTGTAAGTAACCGGTTTCTACAGATTCAGTTAGTGAATTCTTTCCGAGTCTCAAAGGTTTTCTTCTCCTCTTGCTCTAAATGTGCTGTACTACGCAATTCGTCCCTGTTACGGTCTCTATAAATTTTCATCTTTTAGTATCTACCCTGACCCCTCTGCCTATTCATGCTCAACAGCTTTCTCCTACGCCACAGTTCTCCTAGGCCAACATGGAAATCTGTTCCAGTATCCTTATAGGATTATTTTTATTACCTAAATATGCATCCAATGGCAAAGCTCTATCCCCTCAATGAAACTCAACTTGTATCTTAAATTATTGAACTCATTCTGATGAAGGAAGCTACCCCCCTGTAATTCCGCCCAACTATGTGTATGATATAATCACCAAACCTTGTTTCTTAGTGCCTTGCAGGTCACAATTCTGTGCCTACCTACCATAGCATCTCCTTTGAATGGTAATTAGCTTCTTCCTGACTCATTTATTCTTCACACTAACTCTGCGGTCGACTTTCCCTAGATAATGCCACTTCCCTGCCCGAACAACTCTAGGCCTTGTGTTTCTGGTTCCACGTTTCTCTTCCGTTGCCATCTCCCACACCTATTCTTGTGTCTGCCATACTGCACTCACTCGTTCCATTTAGATCACACTTGCCGTCTGGTCACTTCTCTAATACCACCTAACCACCTCTTTCTGTTCTTCAGCACGTCTCGTTAACCTGAAATTAAAAGTCCTTACTTTTTATTCCCATTTTCATGTGTGTGTGTCTATTGAGTACACGTTTGCGTATGTGTGCACGACGTGAAAGTGGAGCCCCGAGGCTTATATCAGGAGTCAACCTCAATCCCTCTTCCCACTTTATTCAATGAGACAATTCTCAGAATCAAGTCTAAAATTCCCAAGTGGGGTCTACTGGGCAGGGGCGTCTCTGGAGGCTTCAGTAACGCAGACGCTTCGGCTTCCGATTTAGCCTCTAATGCAGCGGAATCTCGGGGAAACGTGCTGAGAACTCGGATTTCCTGGTCTAGGATTCTAACTATACATTACATAGCACCTCACATTAACGGGTGAATACCATGAAGTCACCGGGCTGCAGAGCCTGTCGCAGGCACGACTACCTCGTCTTTCCTGAGCATCTGAGCTGCCAGGACGATAGGGAAGGCAACCGAGAACCTGAGAAGCTTCTGAGGACAGGCCGGCAGAGCACCAAGTCAAGGGATCCCTGCCGAGCCTGCCGGAGGCTATCAGAACCCCAGTGACGAGGTCGGGAACGCGGGTGGCTTCAAACGCGCTGCAGCGGGCGGCTTACCGTGCAGCAAGGACTCGGTGTCCCGCAACTCCCGCTCCTTCTCGCTGAGCAGCCGAGCCGCCGCCGCCAGCTGAGGCTCCCCGGCGTCCAGAGCCCCGGCCTCCGAGCCCGCACGGCGCTCCAGGAAGGCCCGGAGAGGCCCTTCGCGGGCGAAGAGCTCCTCGGGCGGCGGCGCAGTGCGGCTGAAGGCGCGGAGGGCCCACAGGCGCCGGGCACCGCTCAGGAACCCGCTCCGCATCCCGGCCGACCAGCCTCCCGGGGCCGGAGGCAGAGCAACCCGAGATCTCGGGAGGACTCGGAGCCGAGCTTCCAGGTCAGCTTTTAAAAACTCTGCCGGAAACGTTGCGAGAACTTCCGGCGAAGTGTGGGAAAGCCTCTAGGTTTCTAAAGGCCAAAAGGTAAGGGGGCGGTGCGATCACAGGAAGTTTGCCCCGCCTCCAACCCGAGCGCTGACTCCTGGGCCCCGCCCAGGGGGAGGGGCTCCAAACCCCAGGCCCCGCCACCAAGGGGTTGGGAGCTCCAAGGCCTGGGTCCCGCCTCCCCGGGTTGCCAGTAGAAGCTGGGCTTCCTCGGCCCCGCCTCCTCTAAGTCTCGACCCGTCCTCCAAAGGGAGTGCTCCAATGCCTCGGCCCCACATCCAGAGAGGAAGCTCGACTTCCTCGGCCCGGCCTCCAAAGGGGATGCTGCGAAGCAACGGCCCGGCCTCCTAGGGAGATGCTGCGACGCAACGGCCCGGCCTCCAGAAGGGGCGCTCCAATGCCACGGCCCCGCCTCCGAGGGGGTGGGGGAAGGCCGGCTTCCTCGGCCCCGCCTCCTAGGGGGAGGGTCCGACGCCTCGGCCCGGCCTCCAGGGGTGGAGCGCCAATGCGTCTACGTCGCCCGGACTAGGGAGCACCTTGGCATCGGCCCTACCTCTGAGAGGGGGGCTCCGAAGCCTCGGCCCCGCCTCCAAGGGTGATGCTACGGTGCAGCGGCCTGGCCTCTATCTCCAAGGGGAGGGAGAGGAGCGTAAAGGCCTCGGCCCCTCCACCGGACAGAGCTCTACCGCCTCGGCCCCGCCTGCATGGGGAGAGCTCCGCCGCCTGAGCGCAGTTTCCTTGGGCAGAGACCCGCCGTCTGGGCTAGACCAGCAAGGGCAGAGCTCCGCGGCCTAGGCTGGATCTCCGGGAAGCGTGGGTAGCGCCAAGGCCTCGGCCCCGCCTCCGGGGAGGGCTCCAGAGCCTCAGCTCCACCTACGGGAGGAGGGAAATTTCAGCCGCCTGGGCCCCGCCTCCGGGGAAGGGCTCCAGCGCCTTGGCTCCGCCTCCAGGCGGAACTCAGACGCATAGGCCCCGCCTCCAGTCGTGGCTCTGGCCTCGGCCCCGCCCCCATGCCAACTCGGAAGCCTTGACCCCGCCTCCGAGCTGGTTTTGGACGCGCCCCCAGTCCTATTCCTCGGGGACAAGCCTGAAGTGAATTGAGGCTTTGGTATTCGACAGTGAGGTTTTGCTTTCCTAGTCTGCGCGGGGACGTGAAGAACCTTGTGGATAGTCAAGTACCCTGCAGACGCAGAGGTACAGCCACGGAGGTCATCTGTTCCCAATCTCTAAGAGTGACTTTTAAAATGGTCATCAGTGTTTTCCCCACTTCTTTTGCCTACTCTCATTTTCTGACAAATGAGTTAGATTAGTTCTCAAGACAGGTGTAACTTACTACGACTTCCTAGTGACGCTACAGAACGTTTCTGTTTTCCTATCGTCCCCATCACGTCATTTACCAGCTTTCTCGCGGTTTCCTGTCTCACATTCCTGTCCATTCAGTCCAGCTCTCTATTGCTCTTTCCCTCTCTTGCTTTTGGTCCACTCTCCCCCTCCTGCAAATGCATGTTAAAAGTAACAAAATACAACGCAACAAAGCCTTCATAAACCTTCCTTCTTTTGTTCTGGAGTTGTTCCTCACAGGGGGAGTACTCCCTTAGCTTGCTCAAGGCTCAGTCTCCAGCCCTGCAAAGAAAAAATCAAAGGCCTGCTTCTAGTATCCATCCCATCCTAACTGCTAACTGAAGCATTTGCAACTTCAAAAGACTTAACCACAGCCCACGGGAGAAGTGGGTACCGGAAGTGGGTAAATACAGCCAAGCCAGTCTTGGGAAAGCAGGGAAGCAGGGATTGAAGCTCAGTCTACAGGATTACTAGTTGTTGTTGTTTTTATTTTTTAATGGTTCATTGCTGAACGAGCTATCCTCATTGTAAAATAAAATGGTAAAGAAAGGGTACTCAAGGTGAAAACAAAACTATTAATTACAAAATTAAAAAAACGAATTTTGCATTATATCTAATCAATCCTTATCATCAAACACAAAGGTACTGAAGAGAAGAAATAGTGTCCCTTCAAATAACTGCAAGCAATTCCAGTACCTCAACTTTCCCTCATCCTTGTGTATTCAAGCGACACCCTGTAAATGTTTAGCTGTAAAATGGAGGCTGAGAGCCCGTTTTGTTTTGATTCTGACCTGAGTACAGAAAAGTATTATCATGTGGTTTTCTATTAGGAAAAGTTCTTTCAAACTCCAAACTCAATTTTGAAGTTATTTTTTTTTCTGCCTTAGAAATCGTGGTGAGGGTACTTTGAATTTAGCATCAGAAATTCTCCACTGCACCCTCCAAGATGTCAGTTCATTTAAGGCTAATCTAAGGTTCCATCACGGCATGAAGAATCCACAGTCATTCTACTCAGATAGCCGTACACCAATGAGCAAACAACTTGTCTACAGGTTTACATGGGAGAATTCTTTATTAATTCAAAACAGTTTAAGAAAATCGGTATAATGCATATGCATTTTACAATAATATCCATAAATCTCCACAATATAGTTAAATGAAAACACTTGTTATTTGATTTACTTTAAAAACTCAGATACACTTAGAGACTTCTGAGTTTCTTACAGTATCGTCATGCTCAAATCTACCACACGGCAAAAACTGTAGCACTTCCAGGGAGTCTATTACTGTACACGGGTAAATGAGAAAATCTACTCAATGGAATAAAACCCCAGAAACACAAACTACAGGAAAGAGAATCTGGATTATCTCTTCGGTTATGAGTACCCACAGTTATTTTGGTTTTGTGAAGTAGCCAAGCATGGTTACTCTTGTACTCATGTCGTCAGAAACTGTGTGTGGTTCCCTAATAAATACATTGGTGGGATACAAAATCTGGAACTAGATTACTAAATAGAATGAGCATGGAAGTGAGAAGCTGTACATGTTCAAAATGATAAATTTCACAGAATAAAATTTATTAAAACCCTTCTTAGTATTTTGCAAACTCTTAAAAACCATACACAGGAAACACTGTGACACACAGGCTAAAGCTAGAGGGACAACCTCAAGTCTTCCACACCACTTCAGCGCTGTAGACATGGCTCAGTGGGTAGTATAGGGGAAAGCATTAAACACGAGTCATAAATAACCTCTTGCTACAATGAATGAGACTAAAGCCTTTAAATCCAGCATATGCACAGAATCTAAGTAAGTTCGCAGGGTGTGTCGGGGAGAGGGGGCTCGGTTGCACTTTCACAAAGTGACTATTCAAGCTAACACTGGTTTGGAATTTGACCCATTCCGCTTCCTAATTCATTGCACTTTCTTGATAGTCTTTGTTAGTGATCCTTTAATGAAACCTAGCATTAGTGCTAAGAAGTCTGACAGAATTGTTTGTTTTCCTTGCTCAGTGTAAAGGCAGAGTCCGTTTGCCTCTAAGACAGCCTCTTTGCACGAGTGCTGCTTGCCAGCAGAGAGACTACCCTTTCACAGGATGCTTTAGTCAGGTGATAGGAGAGTGGTAACAACAAGAGGAGCCCAAACCAAGGGCAGTTAGCCTGCTGGCATGTGCCTTTGATATCATGTAATAAACTTGGCACTATTCAGTGCTGGACGGGTGCCTCAGCAGTTAAGAGCACTTGCTGCTCTTGCAGAGGACCCTGATTCTGTTCCCAGCACACACCTAGGGACTCAAAACCATATGTAGCTCCAGTTCCTGGGGACGCTACTGGCCTCTGCTGCATGTCTCTCTCACACACACATGCAGACAAAATACTTATACACATAAAGCCCAAATAAATCTTTACAATAACAAGAAGAGAATAACACGGTGATTCCTTCCAGAAACCAAACGCTCCTTCTAAATACAAGGAAAGTAGACAGAGCCCAGCAGAGTGATGCTCTGCACACAGACACTGTCACGGTTCTGCAAAATACAAGAGCATTTCTAGAAAGTCACAGCGGAAAGGACAGGAGGAGAGGTAACAGAGTGGTTACCGGAGGGAGGGGCAGAGAGAAGACATTAGGTGAAGCAACTGGATATGGGAGTGGAGTTCAGACTCAGTGAGCCGACATTACTCTTTTAGTTGTGACTGATGGCTTCCCAAGGGGGTAGGACACCAGGCCCTTCTGTACTACCTTTGTGAATTCTCTATAATGCTGAGAATATTGTAAACTCTGATGAGAGTCTTCATGAACCCATAGCCACTTTCATTCATCTTTCTATAACGCTGAGAATAGTCTAAAATCTGATGAAAAACTTCATGACTACGTAGCCACTTTCATTAATGTTTTCTACTCACAGATGCATGATAGAATTGACGAAATCACGCTGATATTAAGAAATATTTTTGTAATGGTGCTTTACAAAACATTATCTCTATCACTCATTGACATAGTCGGAATATTGCTAACTAACTTGATTTTATATTATTACTACCATTGGGAATATTCATTTTGCTTCCTATGTTTCCACCTTTGTGTATGTGTGGGTATATGTGCATGCAGGCATGTGTGTGCACACGTGTGTGTGTGTGTGCATGTTCATATTCATTTGTATATTTTTCAAGTGTGTTTCAAGTAAGCAAAGGAAGTAGAGGGCACAGGGAGAGTCGGTGGGTAATAAATGAGAACAAGATGTAACAAACATCTCTATGAAAATGTCATAAATGAAACCTTTTTGTGTACGCTATCGTAAAAACTTAAAGGAAACATTTAGGGAAAAGTATGTTAAAATGACATTGACTACATACCTTCCTAAAAAAAAAATGTGATTACTACTGGCCTGAAGAACTCTGATCAGTTATCATATGCAACATCATTGCTCCCATGGCAACCCCATAATTAATTTTCTTCACCCTCAGATGAAGAGACAGATTCAGTCAGGATAACGGCTTTTCTACCATCTCTGGATATAAATGCCACTTGAAATCAGCTTAGTCATTTCAGAAGGAACTGTGCCCAAACCTGAGTGATTATCACACAAAACCACGCATCTCTAGCCACTTAAAACCTGAAATGCTGCAATAAAGGGCTAAATCCGCAGGAACATTTGCAGCGGGAAACATTTAGTACAAAGACATGCGGAGGAATTGAATTTCAGGTTGTACACATGACATTGAAACATAGCCTTTGGTTATCACTATCAGTGCTCGCGATAACGGCTTTCCCCAACTCGAAGCTGCTATCACAAGAACCCAACAAGTCTCTGGTCCCATTGGCCCAATGGAGGCAACACCCTATTCCTCAGCGTTCGAACTGGGATGATGGTCTGGAATGTTCACTTAAACTGGTGGGGAAGCCTGTCACTTATGGCTGTTCAGGACGGTTTCTATCTGTAAGAGTAATATTTTTTTTTAAACCTAGGCAGAAACCAAAGTTTGTTGTTGGGAACTAATACTTTTTCCATGCACTGTGTGTTGCAATAATAGGATAATCTAGAGGGAGGTTTGGGATGTTTTAGTGGAAATGTTTGCAGTTGTGGCAAGTGAAGAATTACTAAAATTGTTACATGTGTTACACTTCTTTCTAAGGATGGCGTAGTATAGTGACCAGAAATTTAAAAATAGAAAAACAAGACTCAAAATACTTGAAAAACATACTTTGGTGGTTGGCCATTAACCAGCAATCTAAATAGATAGGCAAGCCAATCTTTGACATTCTTTCCGATTTCAAAATAATATGCTAATATATAAAGCTTAACATATTCAAAATTCATGTTATGTCAGGTTCTGGTTATATCTTCTAGCTGTTTAAAAACAAATTGGTGGTTTTTCAAAAAATTCTTTCCCTATGGTTTATCTTAAATTCCTCCCATTTAAAAATCTTCACCAAAGCACCTGATGGTTTTTATTTGTTGTGAGTGTAGTTCCCACAATCACCATGCTATTTTTCCAAGAAAATTAAAGAATTACAGAAAAAAAGAATAGACTTAAGATTCAAGTATTATTTCAAATCAGCACAATAGGGGAGGACATGTATTGTTTTCAACAAATAAGCCTTTATCTACTCCTTTCACACTGAACTAGCAAATAAATATAGCACACACTTCATACTAGGAGGCATTGAAAAGCACTAATAAACATTCTGGCTATCATCACTGTTAGAACTGCTCACATATAAACATTATACGAGTTTTTTTTAAGGACCATATTAGAATTTTGACTTTTGCGTTTAATATTTTCAATATCAAAGTCCTGTTTTGCTTATATCCACGTGTGCCTTGTCATACTGTCAGAACAATTGTGATAACCTTAGATAACATCATGATAAGCCAGAAAGAGAAGAGTCATCCATCCAGTGTTAGCATGTCTGTGTGGAAGGTCCACCTCTGAGGACCTCTGTCTTCAAGGCACCTCTCTATACAGCATCTACAGCATCTACGTCTCTCTCCATAGCAGACATGCCGGCAGATAGGTACTACAGAAAGTGCATTGATTTCTTCTGTGTGCACTAGCAGATTCTAACAACAGACGACGTCATCTTGGCAATCTCAAACACAAGGTGCTTCATTTTAAAGTGCGCGCATTTCCCCGGGGAGCTGTGTACTCACGAGGAATGAAATCAAGCTTGAATAAAGCAGGTGTGCTCCTGAAACGGTGGCAGGGGCACCAGAGGAGGGCTTTTGTTTGTTTGTTATATTTCTGTGATTTAAACAGATGACATCATACCTAGTACCTTAAAAGCCACAGACGCATCCTTTAAAGCCTGAAACATTCAGAAGTGAAATAAAACACCCTCCCTCTGAAACAGGAATTTAGCACAAAACTGCACACGGCATGGCTCATGACACGGGTTGTGCAAATGTGCTCTAGAACCTTCTCAACGAAACTTCTTAACCCGGGTTCCAAAAAGACACAGCAACTTTGAAATGCAAATGTAGCAAATGCCCAGGTTAGAAATGAGGACTCCTTATGAAGGCCTTCTTAACGTTTACATTTGATATTGGATGCACTGTCAAGCAGACTAGTCCAGAGCATCTTGTCAAGATAACCCATGATAGTAAGTCACACCAGCATCCACAGCAACAGCAGGAATATAAAGTCTACATCAAAAACAACTTTGCATGCAGATGTCATAGTATATTACACATCTCCTGGTACGCACACCAATTCATTGTGCCTCAAACACAGAAACACGTATGATGCCATACTATATAAGTGTACACATCACAGTAGCGTAATAAACTCTAATCAAGAAGACGGTTAAATGGTTTAGAATGATGGGACTTCACAGTAGAAGCAACGATGCTCGTCTTGAGCTTTCTTGACTCTTTAGGAAAAAAATAGGATTTTTTTGTAAACATCTTCACACCTATCTTTTTTTCTCAACGTATTACTGAAGCTACGCGAATAGCAAATATCTAGGAGACATGGATAAAGCACATCTTAAGCACACTAACACTTTCAGAAAAAAAACCACAGGCATTTGTTAAAAGATGACTGTTATAAATATTTTCTATCTGCATCTTAACTATGTTTTCATAAATAATGTATTTAAAAGTGCTGAACATGGTAGGATCGTCAGCGACGCCAGTGTAAACAGAACCTTTCGTTTTCTACTCTGCAATTGTTTTTAAAATCCCATTTTGTCAAACACTGCAACAGTTAAAATATTTGCATAGGGAAGAGGTAATAGCCCTTTTAATCATAGCTCCTGAATTCTATATAAGTTAGAAAATCATACTCATTTAAAAAACAAGTCTTGAAATGCTTTAAATTTATGGAAAAAAAAAGAAACATGATGCCAACCTTTCAAGTAAAATAAATTTAAAGAGAAAACTCCAAACTTTTCTTTTTAAAAAATATGTTTAATAAATTAAAAAAATGAGAGGTAGTTAAAAAAATGACAAATAATACCTATAATTTTAATATCATCCTTAATATAAGGCCAGTATTCTCAGTGTATATAAATCTTTTTAAATCTTCCATTTTTTAGATTACTCAACATTATATTCATTGAGTTTGAGATTAAAAAAATAGTCTCCAGGGGATAGTGATATTGAAAGATAAGACCTTGATATAAACATGACATTGATTGTAACTTTGGATTTGTGCACAATATGACACTGATCTGGAGGTCAGAGATGCATGCCAAGGTCAGGTGAGTATTTCATGTAAAGAGCCGATGGAATTACAAAAAATAATATTGGCAGCTAAAGGATTTGAGCACTGTACTGCCTTCTAATTGTGGGCGAGGGTCAATAGTTTGTTTTGAACAATGTTAAACTAAGTCTTTCTTGAGATACTACATGAAAACAGTTAAGGTCTGACATCCAAAGTTTTCATCTTCATAACCCCTTGTGAAATGTTGCTTAGGAAAAACTAAAGCTTTTGACTGGATTAGATGTCCCAGGCAAACACGCCAGCCGCAGTTCCTCAAGATGCCTTTCACAGTGCTGCCTGTAGGCGCTCCCTACTGAATCTGTTCCTTCATAACCCCAAACTGGAATATCAAGCATCCTCTTGTTTTCTTGCTGACATACATAACTTTACACAACTGTTTTAGAACTGGAGAGCCATTCTTTAATAAATAAATTACAGTATTGGACATTTGATATATACATAGACGCATTTCTTCTTTTAAACCTAAAAACAGTATCAGTCTTGGACCTTTTCAGCGAGATAAGATATCTTCAGATTGTTTTGTGCTTTGTAAAATTTTCTTATCACTGTTAGTTTTTTTTTTTTGTTGCTGTTTTCTTTTCTTTTAAACATAGCAAATTCTTCTGTAATGAACATGCCAGAGTTTGGGCAGTGAACCAGATCCGTCAACAGGCAGAAATATACAGCTACTTTTTTTTTTCCATGTACAGAAAAATTGGCTTCAAAGTCCATGTACTAAACATAGTATGTAACATGGTTAAATATCACAGTTACATGTTTAAAATAGTTTTTTGTATCAGATTATGCTTTTTAAAAATGCAAACCACAGCCAATTTGTTGGCAATTGTTTCTAAGAGACCATATTGCACAAAAGTCCTGAAATACATATATAAGGTACACTACAGATTAAATAGTACAACTAAGTGGCAAACAAAGCTGCTGTACTTTGCACATGCGGCCTCTGGAGATGCACTAGGGGACTGTTCAGAGGACTAGGAACACGGTTTGCTTGCAAGTAGAACAAGTGTTGAATCAAACAGACTTAATTTGGCAATTCATTGTCTTATATAGGCTTTTCTCCAAACAGAATCATGGGTAACCTTGATAACAACGGAGACAAAGACCTTCACGGTTCTCTCTTGCCAGCATCCCGAGGGTGCCAACCTGGAGTTCTCCAGGAACTCAGTTTCTGATGTCATTTAACTACTTATATTTCCCATCCCAGCCCTCTTAAATGATTATTTTTTTTTGGCCTTTCACACGAAAATTAAGATTCAGAAGAAGAGGTGGCAGTACTTTCAACAAAAGTTTTATAGATTTGCGAGTTCAAGAATCGTGGGAAAGAATCCCTGTGCATCAGGGTGTAGATTTGCAGCTGGGCATCTTCGTACATGTGAGGGCTGGGGTCCAGCAGGTTCCTGTTGATCACCTCCCTAACTCGAGAATCCAGGCTGACCTGAAATGGAACAAGACCAGGTACGTCCGTGTGGTTTGCAAACGACTGCTCAGAGAAACTTCATCGATTAAGTCGGACACCCATAACCTCAATTATTGTCCTTTCAAAGACCAAATAGTGATTTGTGATTTCCCCCCCTTCTAATGATAAATTAAACAACAGGAAAAAGGAAGGAGAAGAAGAAGAGAAAGAAATTGGTTGACAGCTATCTTGGCATCTTTGTGTTTGTCTCCTCCATGTAATATTGTGTAGCAGAGAATAATCAGAATATTGTTCACACCCTCCATCCCTGCAGTGCTGCGGTGAATCTGTTGACAGCTAGGGACACATCTGAGGGCAGAAGAGAGTTCTCCAACCACACTCAACACACACATCGTAGAAGGCAGAGTGTTGCTTTCGACTATGACCAGAGGCCTGTAGTCTCTTAGTATACACAGTCTTTTGTGTTTATACTGAAACGCTTTGACATAAGCATGTTATAAAAGCCATCTTGGTTCTGGCTGCTTTTCTCCTCCACAGACAAGACTGTGTGTTGTCTGCAGGGATCTCAGAATGAAGCTACGCAGATCTCATCGTGTTCCTGAACCCAGGTTGGTGGAGAAGCCAAAGGGCAGCTTGCTAGGTTTCTCAGGAAGCAGAGATCAGTATTCAGTTTCCTCAGGTTGACCTAACCAACTTAGGCATAGAAAAACGTATCCACCTCTTAGTTGGACGGCACATTCTTTTTGGCTGGGAATTCTCTTTTTAAAAACATGCTTTGTAAATGAGCTCTTTCTTTTTTTGCTTTTTAAATGTTATATAAAGTCACCACCACCAACACAGTAATAAAATCGTTAGAGCTTTTATCTGAGGCTTTTATCTTCCCTAAAGATCTTCTTTCTACTGAATAAAAATATTGGCATTGGAATTCAAACTGGCTCATCTTATCCTGAAATGTCACTGTCAGGTGACATCCTGCCAGACAACACCCTCCCCATCCCCCCAGTTTTGTCATGGTGCTCTTACCTTTAAGTTTGACAGAACTTTTCTTTTCAGCAGGGCGGGGGGGGGGGGAACTAAAGATCTGTGGCTGAGAAGAGAGGTTCGTCTGCCTCTTAACGGTATAGTGATTCTAGAGCAACAACGACTTCTCGGGAGCTGGTGTCACGTTAGTTATCGTAAGACAAACAGAATCTAACTTATTATCTTTTTGAATATTAACAGCAACGAAATATTGTAGTAATCACTGTGCAGAGCAGCATCTGGACCCTGCAACCATTGTGTCTTTTCATTGGCCTTTTGGGAAATGAAATATTTACCCCTTCCTCCCACGAATTGTTTTATCACAGCAATAGAGAAGCAGACTGGGACAGGGGGTTGGTCGACTTGTAGAGGAAATATTTGCTGGAGTATTGTGGAATACGGGTGACATTTCAATAACAAAAATCGGGGTTATTTAGGAGGACTTCATTAGAAGTGACGCAGTTGAGTCACATTCCCAATCCAAAGATATTTTACATGTCTCAGAGGAGGAGGAAGGGTAGAGAGGATGCCGTCCTACTGAGAGGTTGGACAAGGCACCAATGCCTACACTTTGGTTCTAGGGGACTTCAGCCAAGTAACGTGCAAGAGGCTGAAACAGGTCTGGAATTTAAATGTGTAGGTTAAGCGTCACAGACGGAAAAGGCAAGAGACAGGGCAGCGAGGTAAGGGGAAGGCATTCTAGAAGCCACCGTGTTTTCTGGGGGTTGGCAGACATCTAGAGCTCTGATACTCAGGCTCCAGGGGGGCTGGTCATCACATTATGGTCACCCCTTGATGGCAACATTCCTCAAGAGCAAATTAACTTCAAGTTTTAATATGCTTGCCAGAAGTATCCTTTAGAGGTTCATCCAGGTAATGGGAGAAACAGGCTGGCACTTCTGATAAAGTGTAAGGAAGGAAAACAGTTTCTATTTTCCATTTCTGTCCAAGAGTTAGCGGTAAAGACAGGAGGGCGGGGCTGGGGAGAAAGGTCCAGCCTCAGAATCAACAAGGATGCCATGGGGTTTTATTTGTTTCTGTTTATTTTTTGTTTGTTTTGAGCGCCATCTAGTCGCCAATGTTTTCAGACTAGTATATTATGTGAACAGCTGAGTAAAAGCAAGGGATCCTGGGCTCTGCTTCCTTAAGTCCAGACTATACAGCCCTTGGTGGGGTGTGAGGTGGGGCTGGCTTTGTAGTTAAAGCACTTGCCTTGCAGGCATAAAGCCCAGAGTTTGGTTCCATTCCCAGAAACGCACAGGGACGCCCCGTGGATGAGACAGTCCCTTGAGAGCCTCGGAGGAGGCAGGAAATCCCCAGAGCGTGAAGGCTGGAGCGGGGAGCTCTGGGTTTGATTGAAAAAACCCACCTTGATGAATAAAAAGGAAGGGCAATTGAGGATGGTTCCTAATGCATGTGCGCTGATAGGCGTGTACACACACACACACACACACAAGCACGCACACACGCACGTGCACACGCTTAGGTATAGGCTGCAATGACTGGCTTTTTAGACAACCGTCCCAGGAATACTCTCAGGCGGGCATACGGCCCGAGCGTCATTCTTTGGAATGCACTACCCACGTTAAAACACAGCTCCTTGCTTCTTTCTGCACGGCATTAGTTCTGGAAAGCAAGCCCCTGTCACACACCATTTGGCTAGAGATAAATGAACACCACCCACTGGGAGACCTGACCTCCCATGTCCGGGGGCCACTGAATGGCAGCTCACTAACCTACCCAGAGAGGCTCACCCTGGTCTCAGAAAGCCCACCTCAGCGTTCTCCCGGCTCTTACCTCCTTCGGCGACAGTATAGAGATGTAGTCTTCGTATATAATCCTGGCCTTCTCTTCAACGACTTTTTTGTTCTGCTCTTTCTTTAAGTCTTCGCAGGCTAGCCAGAAGAGGAGGTTCTCCTCGCTGTATTCTGTTCGGAGGAACTCTCGGAAAAGGTTTCTTCCTGCAGGAGCCTTCATCATCTTGTCAAAATTTTGAGACCAGGACTTGACCTCGTCTGCAGTGGGGTTTTGGCTGCGGAGACAGAATGAAGCCATCAGAAGCAGCTTCCACCTGTGGTGCCAGCCGAGGAAGGGCGGGTGGTTTTCAAGTCCTAGTCACGTGCTGCCCTCTAGTGGTCGTGTTTCGCTATTGCGCCTGGCTTGATCTAGCGAGCAATCTGAGGGACTGAATCAGTCCTGAGCCTTGGCAAATGACCCCTGGGTGCAAAGACAGCCACGGGAGCTGAGGTTCAGAGCAGTAAGGAGGTAGATACCACATGACCATGGCTGTTTTAAAGAATCCTGCAAGTGGTGATGTTTCTTAGCTTTTTCTTGTAAATGAACGGGAGGTTTTCTCTCTATCTTGTTTGCATTGGTTTAACCATAACAGAGAAAGAGTTGACTTTTCACCTCTGGTACCCACGGCTTATTATTTACACAATCTGAAATAAGAATATGTTTTGTGCACTTTATCCCCAATGCTCAAAATATTCCTTGGAAAGCAGAGGACTAAGAACAGCGTGAGGGATTTTCTGGATAACTATATATAATACAGATCACCATTGCCAAAACCACTAGTCACCGACCAATTCGCCCTCACACCAAAGAAGGAGAAGCACAAAGCTTGGAGTTTTTTTTTTTTAATGATCCAGAATCTTAGCTTTTGGTTCAAAATATATTTGGTTAGGAGGGGTATTATTATTTTATTATTAGTTTTTAATATATAGCCAGGTCTCTTAAATAGACTTGCAGCTGTCCCATAATATCTGAAGCTTTCCATTTACCTACAATATTAAATTTGGGGCTGGGGAATGCTTCAGTGGGTAAACCCGAGTTTGAATCCCCAGCCCCCATGTAAAATCCAGGTAAGGGGATGTGCTTCAGACAGGTAAGGGGTAGTGTTTCATACCCCTTGTGCTTGGGGTAGGGGATGGAGATAGCCAGGTGCCAGGCACTCACAAGCACGTAAGTCTAGCAAAACTTTGAGCTCCAGGGTCAGTGAGAGACCCTGCTTTAAGAAGGTGGGCGTGCATGGTATGATAAAGGAGGTCACTTGGTGCTCCCTTTTCACGGGAGAGCACACCCGCACACATGTGCACATACACATCCATAAAACACGAACCTACACGTGCCCACACTCACTCTCAATGAAAATTAAATGTACAGCTGTCTAACGTCACAGCGAAATTCATATTGAACTTCCATGAAAGGCAAAAGAGGAGGCATTTACAATGATGTGAACCACCAACTTATA
This sequence comes from Alexandromys fortis, assembly GCF_014885135.2. Classification (NCBI taxonomy): domain Eukaryota; kingdom Metazoa; phylum Chordata; class Mammalia; order Rodentia; family Cricetidae; genus Alexandromys; species Alexandromys fortis. The sequence continues at coordinate 2,249,634 of NW_026067907.1, forward strand.
ATTAGGTTGTCGCCCCTAAAATCACGTTTCGATTCCTCGTTTTGGAAAGACACGGTTGAAGTCTGTTGTGGTGGCTATAAAACCAGGAACTGGCTAGCTGGCTGTTTTTCCTGGTTGATTTTGGTAATCCAGTGTGTGTGTGTGTGTGTGTGTGTGTGTGTTTGTGTGCACGTGTATATGTGGTGTGTGTATGCACATATGTATAATCATGTTCCTGTGTATATGCGGATGTGCATGTGTGTATGTGTGCATGTGCATATGTGTGTATGTATGTGTGCAGTAATGTCCATGTGTGTAGTATGTAATGTCCATGAGTGGGTGTGCATGTGTGTTTGTATGCATGTATGTGTATATATGTATATATATGTTATGCATGTGTGCAGTTGTGTGTATGTGCCTATGTGTGCATGTGGTGTTCAGATTCCTATAAAATGAAGACACAATTTAAAAATATTTCCAGTCAAGAGAAGTAAAAGTAAGCCATTTTCTGCAGTCAGTTCAATAAATGTTATTTAACTAGCAGAGAAAGATAAACTTAGACATTGCTTGACTTTGTAGCATGGTCAAAACTAATTGCAATCATCAGTAAGATCTTCCAGGCTGAATGCTGAGCTGCCGTTCCTTTCTGAGCCCCACAGGGGTGATGCTTCACACGGAGTGGGGGCGGGGGGGCGGGGACAGTGGCACCGACACACAGAATGGTTGGATGGACTTCAGCCCAGCTGCCGCACTCACCATTCCTCTAGGACCTGGATGTTCTCCATTTTTGTGGTGTGGGAGGGTCTCCCCGCAGAGTCTCCTCGCTCCTCATTCCTGACGGTGAGGCTGAAATGAAACACAGGTAATAGGAATGAAGCTGAGGCTGGAAGAAAAGGTTCCAAGTCACTGTGACCCAGAACAAGAGGTTGGGGACTAGGACAGCCCTGTGTGTTCCATTAGAACAAGAAGAATCACTGATTAAGGTCAACTGTAGCTTAATGGTGCCTTGTGATAGAGACCAGGGTTAAGGGGAAAATGAAAGAGAGAGAGAGAGAGACAGAGAGAGACAGAGAGAGAGACAGAGAGAGACAGACAGAGAGACAGAGAGACAGAAAGGGGGAGAGAGAGAGAGAGAGAGAGAGAGAGAGAGAGAGAGAGAGAGAGAGAGAGAGGTGTCCCGTAGATGCCAAGGGCAGGTGGGATGGTTCCAGGGCTGTTGGTTAGAGCACCTGCCCAGTGATGACTCAGTGGTCCTTCCTCGACAGAAACTCAAGTTCCTGAGTTTAAACAAACAAATGGATATTTCTGTCCAGAAGATGACAGGCTTCTTGGGGACCCATCAGGTGCAAGCAAAGGTCCCATAGCATCTCTTCCATTGGCTCATTGACTCATGTACAACCAACAGTGATGGAAGTTAGCTTTTAGTGACACCATTCTCTCTATGTTAAAGGATACTATCTCCATTGTATAGGTAAGGAAAGCAAAGGTCAGAGTGGTCTTAGTTGGTCAAAAACAGAGCGTAGCTGTATGCTATGGCTTGAAGCCTGTAACTCTACATTTTTACTGAGTGCCTACTATATGCACCAGGCCTTCTGTTAGGTACAGTCATTGTTAACCACTAAATATGGCCGCGGTGGAAAGGAAGCCTGTGAGGTCGGGGAGGTAACCCATGAGATGTTCTTCTCAGCCTAGAAAGTCTGGCTAGCGAAACTGAGAGACAGTGTCTCGTGAATAGAGTCGTGACTCTCAGATTGTGGGAGGGAAAGGTAGAGAGAACATAGAGTAGAGAAGAATTTAAAGAGTTCAGGTTCCGCAGGGTGGTGGTGGCATAAGCCTTTAATCCCAGCACTCAGGAGGAAGAGGCAGGCGGATTTCTGTGAGTTCGAGGACAGCCTGGTCTATAGGGTGAGTTCCAGGACAGTCAGACCTACACCGAGAAACCCTTTCTCAGAAACAAACAACCAAAAAGAGTTCAGGTTCCTACCAGTGAGTCTAAGCTACCTTTGAGTCTGACTAGATAGGAAAATTAGTCGGCAAAAGTACATCCATTGGAGAGAAGAGACTAATCAGCGTCGGGAAGGACCCTTTAATACAACGAAAAATAAATAAATAAAACTTAATAAAGAAGTAAGGTACTCCCAACCTGGGAGGCAGTGGCCAGCTTGCTGAAATAGAGTCATGGGAGAATGTAAACCTCTGAAAAAAAAGTGGCAGAGTCCAAAAACTCCGGAACGCTGGCTGCGTCCAAGAGGCACCGATCCTGGCAACATTCCAAGGACTAGAGCGACAGAGGCTTCGGTGCAGCCTGGGGCGAGGGGCTGAGAGAAAGCAGCAGCGCTCAAGTTAGCCCAGCGTGTTGGCACTAGGGATACGCTTGATGTCCAAGGTAGCCCAGGAAATTGCGGCCTTCGTTACCGCAGTCCTAAGATTCGTCGCTTGCTCTTTGAGGGAAGGTGTTCCTGGAATCTGAGCGGCTGTTTGGGTGAGACACACCGCCGACATTACGCTGTGGCATTTCCCCCACATATATCAAATATGCACCTTTTGTGACTTTTACAAAAGCTCTCATTGAGACCGGAAGTTCCTCATTTCCACGCAGTGTCCCAGAGAAGGTACCACACAAAACACAGGTCATCGCTCACTCGGTGGAACACATCTTGGAAACTGCTTTCCTCTGGGCCTCCGCCGCAGGCAACAAATCTGGAGTCCCTGTGCGTGAATCACACGCTTCCGAGCATAAATCCTGGCTCTTGTGTCTGTTCCTGCCATGTTTACAAACATCTCAAATGCCGCCATATTAGAGCCATCAGTATGAAATATTGGATTCTGTTTACATCCTTCGTTTCTACAGATGGTAAAATATGGACACACATTTGGACTAAAACTAGTTGTGACAGACATTCAGTAAATGCTTCACTGTTCTCCACGGGTGCCGCTTTTTAATTTAATACTGGGCACAGCCTTAGCTTTCGATTAAAAAAAAAACACAAACTTAAGCAGTGGTAACAGAGGCACTTAGTACAAGAATCCTCAGAGATAGTCGGGGTACACTAGCCAAAGGGGTGATTTCTGGGCTTGACCGAGAGACTCTGCCTCAAAGAATAAGTTGGAAAGTAGATTTCTGATATTAACCTTCCTCAAGTCTGTGCATGTGTGTGCTCTCTAGTGCAAACTTGCCTACATGCGCGCACACACACACACACAGAGGAAAGAAAGATTAGTCACAAGAAATGTCATCTAGAGCTCGAGATGGAGAAAACGAGGGTGAAATCGTTGCTGGTCTGGCTGCCTGCCTGTCCAGAGACCGTCTCTCCCTTTCCCTTGGCTCTGCCCTAAGGACTCATGGGCTTGGGACTGTTTTTGAAGGCAATAAATTATGACTCATATTTCTACTCTAACCTTCTCAGTATTCTGTATGTTTGAAAAAGTTAAAAAAGACCACCCCCCTTCACTAAACATAAGAGTTGTGAGATCTCAGAATGATGTGTGTGTTAACTGCCCATTGGACAGGTTCTAGAATCGCTGGGGAGATGGGCCCCTGGGCATGCCTATGGGGGTTATATTGACTGTATTAGTTAGCCTAAGGAGACCCAACTTGATGGGCGGTGGGACTAAGAATCTTGTAGGGGGTTCTAGACTATATAAAATGGGGGAAGGGAGTTGGACATTAAGACATGTTCATTGCTATTTCTTGACTGCGGATGTGATGTGGCCAGCTGCTTCAAGCTCCCGATATGTTGATTACCCTGCCATGATGGACTACACCTCGATTTGTAAGTCAGAGTCAACTGCTCGCTCCTTAAGTTATGTGGCTTTTTTTTCCTTCTTCACTTTCAGGTTGATAACAGTTGAAATAGACATTTCTGCCTTCTGATCTAAGACACAAAGAGAAGGAGACGCACCTACCGTGCTCCCCTGTGGGGCTCTCCATCAAAGTCTACGCACTTCAGGGGCATGGAGTCTCAACAACCCAGGCTATAGCTGCAAAAGCAATCATGGAGACTCGCTAGAGATTCTCAGGCCTGGTGACCTCGGGATGGGAGGAAATACGTCTAGTACATTTCAGAGAGCAAGACAAGTGGGCTTTGCGTATGGATGGTGGATTGATTGCAGAGCAGCGTGAATTGTGGTGGAGGGTGAGGGGGTGAGGGGTAAAGAGGTGGGAGGGGCGGGGAGAAACGCCTGGAGCTGGAGGCGGCTTTCCTCGCCCTTTATAAGAAATAAAGCACTCTCCATTTTGGAAGGCGGTCAGCTGCTGTAAGAAAACAATCAGTGCTTAGAAACAAGGCTTTGAGAAAGTGGTAAATATCATGAAACCTTCGCAGTAGCCATGGTGATGCTCAGATCGCAGATGATCACACGTATTTATGTAAAATGCGGTGAGGAATGGGTAAAGTGCACAGATTTAGCCCACAGTGACAGCAAAGCTCCGGAAGGGCACCACCCTCATCAGGGATCAGGGACCAGCACCTTTTCATTTGCAAGGACAGAGGTGCTCAGGCCGACTCACACACTGCCCTCAACCTCAGCAAGCTGGGGCCGACATCCTCTGACTTCCTGTCTCATGCGAGCTTTGCTTGGCAGCATGACCACTGCCTCTTCTTAGAAAAGCTGTCCTGGATGTTTTACCTTTTCAGTTACTCACAGAAGTGGCCCGGTCTTAGAGAAAATCTGTGGGAGGGGCATATCAGAGTGCTAAGGGCATTTGTCCACAACACCGGGCACACAGAACACAAACACACACCAGACACAAACAACACTACAGTCTCCACACAAACCCACACCCACCCCAGAACACAGCACACTGAAACAATAGCAAACGAAGCACAAACACACCGAAGTCAGACAGAGGCCAAGGATGCCTTCAGTGTCAGGCAGAGTTCAGTTTTAAACTGGGGATGTGAACATCTCCACGGCCATGTTTGTAATATAGCTTGGTTTTCAATGGCATGTAGGGAACAGACAGTTTGAAATTCATGTCTGGAACTGTCATGCACCACATATGTATAATTTTGGTCTATTTAATGCAATGTTAAAGAAAACAAAGTTGCTGGGCTTGAAGATGTCGACCAATGAGTGGAACGCTTGCGTAATGTGCATGAAACCCTACGTTCAATTCCCAGAGCCACACAAAACCAGGCATGGCGGTGCAGGCTTGCGGTTCCATCACTAGGGATGGGAAGGTTGGAGAATCAGAGGCCGAAGGTCAACCTCAGCTTGTTCAAGGTCAACCTAAGCTCTGTAGACCCAGTCTCAAGAGGATCAACCAATCACAACATACCACATCACAAAGAGTCTTACTTTTTACAATCGTATATTATGTAATGAAATAAGACTTCATTCAGCTTTTTGTTGCTGTTATGATTGATGTTTAAATATCTGGAGTAAGAGCACATGCTATTTAAAGTTGCTTCCACTAGATGGCTATGTTTCCTTTAGAAATACAAGGTTAAGTCAGAAGAAAGACCAAAAAATCTCTCTGAGAGCAATTACGCTTTTTGGAAAAATAAATATTCTCTTTCGTGTAAGACATTTAGATGATTCTGCTATTCAAAGGTCTTTGATAAATAGTTGTTTAGGGTTTTTTTTCTTTTTTTGTAGATGTATTAACCAAGATGGAAGGGGAGAGTAGATTTTCACCTTGAGCTCTGTTCAGAATGAATACTCCCTGGACCAAAGTCACTTGGTTTTGAAATATTTTTGTCTTAAAAGATGCTGGCATTGCTGGGCATGCTGGTGCACACCATTACTTACTGTGGGACAGTAGTCTTGTTCCCTGTAAAGATTTGTCACTTGTACTGGTTTAATAAAATGCTGATTGGCCAGTAGCCAGGCAGGAAGTATAGGCGGGGCAACCAGTACAGAAGAATTCTGGAAAGAAGAAAGGCCAGTCTGCAGTCATCACCCAGACACTGAGGAAGCAAGATGAGAATTCCTCACTGATAAAAGGTACCAAGCCATGTGACTAACACAGACAAGAATTATGGACTAATTTAAGCTGTAAGAGTTAGTTAAGAGGAAGCCTAAGTTAAGAGGCCTGCAAGTTTATAATTGATGTAGATCTCTGTGTGTTTCTTTGAGACTGAACAACTGTGGGACCGGGTAGGACAGAAACCTCTGTCAATAGTTACTCCCAGCATTCACTTGGGAGGCAAAGGCAGGTGGATCTCTAAGTTCAAGTCTAGCCCAGTCCCAGAGCAAGTTCCAGGAAAGCCAGCTACAAGGAGAAACCCTGTTCTGAAAACAAACAACAAAGATAAAATGATACTGGCATACTCTTATTAGCATCATCATTCTGTATTGTGTATGGGTATGGGAAATAGTCACATATACTCAGAGAGGGTTTTAGCTAACAAAGGGTGGCTGAAAGCATATATATATATATGTATATATATACACACATATATATTTATGAATATATATATGTAAATTTTATATGCTTTAAAAGAGCCATCGTGAGAGTAGATTCTCCACATCACTTCAAAGCTTGAGCATGAAAATTTCTCCATTCATAGCTTGACTGGGACTTCCCAGTTTCTATGACTAGGATTTCCTGTGGAATGGAAGTGGGGAACATCACTGGGGATACATATGATTGGCAATAACAATGTTAAGCTGCAGGGAAACGTCGGGGCTCTATATGGAATTTCTGGGGCTCTGAGGGTTTTCTGCCAGTGTGGTGCACCCTTCAAGAAGATTCTAGTTATCAGAGAACCCAAGAGCAAAGGCACAGTGAGAGAGAATGCAGAAATGTTATTGGCTACCTCAACCGGCAACGTGCTAAGGAGAGCATTGGCAAGCACACAGTGGTCAAATCCTACTATGTCCGGAAAATCCCTTGTACACTGAGATTAATGAGGTCAGAATAACTTTAGTTAAGGATTATTCATGTGAAGATTGTACAGTAAAAGGTGTACACAAGTGCTGGAAAATATAAAACTCTTGCTATACAAACCTGAGGACCTGATTTCCAGCCCCAGCACCCATATAAAAATGTGGTACAGAGTTGTAACCCTGGTACTAGGGAGGCAGTGGTCAGGGGACTCCATGTCCTGCCATGATGTGGGAGTGTCATATATCAATCTGTTGATTTCATTGGTTAAGTTATAATAAACCAACTGCTTGGCCTCAGCTTAGAACATAGATGGGAGGAGTAAACAGAATAGAATTCTGGGCAGAAGAGGAAGTGAGGTCAGACTCTGCTCGGCTCCCGGAGAGACTCTGCTCTCCGGATCACAGACGCCATGCTCAGCTCTCCCGGGTAGATGCGATAGCTCTGCTCTCTGAGGCACACGTGATGAAGATGGATGTAGGCTAGAATCTTCCTGGTAAGCGCACCTTGGGGTGCTTACACGCATTATTAGAAATGGGTTAGTCCAGGTGCGAGAATTAGCCTGTAAGGGCTAGAGTTCATGGGCCAACAGTTCTTTAAATGAATACAGTTTGTGTGTTGTTATTTCGGGCATGAGCTAGCCAAGCGGCCGGGGTGTTGGGGACGCAGCCCCGCCGCTTCATATTTCAACACTGCCAGGCTAGCCTCATTGTGGAGCATGCAGTGGTAAGTTGTGTTTCAACAGACAAGTCAGAGGGTTATTGAGGGATGCCAACTGAGGTTTATCTCTGGTCTTTATCTCTGCACATGAGCATACGTGTAGGTTCACACACATGTGAACATATGTGTGTGTACGCATACACAGATTTGTTTATGTTCTTACTCACATCTTACTAGAGAAGAAGCTGAAGCTCAGAGCGATTGGGAGACTTGTCAAGAGCTTCATGTTTACATGTGATAAAAGAGACATACCAGACCTGCCTAATCCCAGACTGCCTAGTCTTCTCATGTTGTATCCTGAAAGTCAGCTTTTTTAAGGGAAAAAAAAAATATCTTGAGAATTTTTGTGTTGTCTTTGAATGTGACAGGGCAGCTTTTATTCAGAAGGAAACACTCGGCGCTACCCTTGTTCTGTCACTTATAGGATGAATAATTGGGATGGTTCCATATTTTTATGAAATATATATGGTTTTATTAAAAAATAATGGTAAACATTTGCCTTCCACTTGGCAACCGATGCTGTCATCTGTGAGAGGTATGTTCATATATATTGATATCAAAACAAAGATATATGTGATGATTAATATTGATTATGAATTTGACACCATTAAGAATTACGTAGATGACATCTCTCTGCAGTTGCCTGTGAGGGAACGCGTGGATTAGGGCAACCTCTGGCCACACTCGTGAGAGATTCTCCTGATGAGGTTTGTTCACATAAGCAGATCCATCCTAAAGGCAGGCAGCACTATTCCCTAGGCTCAGATCCTCAGCGACTAAAGGGAGAACCAGTGGAGCCCCGGCCTTGCTCCCCCTTTGCCTCCTGACTGTGGTGCAATGAACCAGCTACCCCGAGCTCCTACTGCCAGGACTTCCCTGCAATAATGAACCATACTTTGAACTATGAGCAAAAAAAAAAAAAAAAATCCTTCCTACGTTGCTTTAATTATGGCATTTTTTAAAAATCACACTGACTGTCTTAGTTTCCTTTCCTGTGGCTGTAGTTAAACTATCCCAACCAAAGCAACCTAAGGCAGGAAGAAGCTCTGTCCACCATTGCTGGGAGCTCAAGACACAAGAAACTTGACGCACCCAGACACATGACTTCCACAGTCAAGAGTGGAGAGCAAGGAATTGATGCAAGCAAGTGTTTTAGCGAGTTTTCTCCTTTTTATTCAGTCCAGAACCCCAAGGCTAGGGAAAGATGCCACCCAAAGTGGGTAGTCCTCCTATACCAATTAATGTAATTAAAGCAATACCTTGCAGACATCCTCCTGAGTGATTCTAGTCTGCACTGAGTTGACAATTGAAACTAACGTCACAACAACAGAAATGGACGAAGACAGTATGGGCGTCACTGCATTTATCACAGAACTATTTCAGCAGGGCAATTATAGTGTAAACCTTATTTTCACCAAAATTCAATGTCTTACCTAACAAGGAGAAGAGGCAAAATACTTGAAAGATACTTAAAAATACTTAAAATATTAGGCAGTTTGCAAAGGTTAACCAGACCTCAACCATGAAAGAAAGCAGGTTAGGTAGGCCCTAAGAAAGAAAGAAGAGTTTTAATGGGGATTGAATTTCCAATTGTCTTGGTCATGGAATAATTTACTTTAAGAAAGAAATGGAAGTCCAATTTCCCTCACACTGACCATTTTGCCCCAAAGGGTCACAGAGTCTCTGAACATTTAAAGAGAGTTCACTTTTTTCACTGTGCTAACAGATTTTCTCGCTCAACTTCCTCCTCCTTGCTCACCTTAGGGAGAAAATTGGTTCTCACAGAATTCACCAATAATTGTTGGTCAGCCAGATCAGAAAGTTCTGTGGGTGTGTCTCTGTAAACTCTCTCAGGTGGTCTTATCTTTGGGCCACGTGAACAGCTCCCACTCTTTTTTTTTTTTGCTGTTTCGCTGTAGGCCTGTCCTGAGCTTTCTGAGCACACTGGGGCCATCATGGCTCTCCTCTCCTGGACACTGAATCCTAATGGTTTCTAGGTTGTCACCATTCATATTGACTAAGCCTACAGGTTTCAAATTTGTTCCACAACTAACACATGGGTGCTGCAGAGAAGGCCATGGAAGGCATCATCTTATCTTTGAACTAAACAACTTCCTCCTCTTTCATCTGACAGTTTCATCTTTCAAAAAATTTGACTACGTACTCATTCATCTCCTGTATTTGCCTATAGTTTGTTCTCTTCTCCTACAACCTGGCGATTGAACTCGGGGCCTCTAGCTTGGTGGCAGGTGCCTTTACCCACTAAGCCATCTCACCAGTCTATTGGTCTAGGATGCTAGGCTTCCTTTATGGTGAGTAACATTTGAGGCTGTCCTCAGAGGGGCCTGCCTTTCCACGACACACCCACTGTCCCCTTTTCCCTGCCTTCAGTGGGCCCTACTCTGCATGTTGCTCTCTCTGGTACCCAGTACCGTGCTCTAAGGACCTCCACAAAGGCCACTTCTCCCGCACATGTTGCAGGGTAAGGCGGCGGCGGGGAGGGGCATCGGGAGCCTCTGAGGCTGTGCCATCTGATCTCTCTCCCGCTACTTTCCTCTCATGGCACTGCCTACTGCACAGACTTCTCTCTTCCTGTCCCCACCTCAGGGTCCTCCTGTCATAGAAATCACAGTGCTGTCCCCAGTCTTTGTTCTGTACTGAACTAGCTGACATACAGAGGAACTGTCTTAGCTCCCAAGGTGGCTCCCTCCTTACTGAGCTGACTCAAGTTAACCATCTTTCTTCCGCTATTATTGTGTCATTGCGACCCCTTTACTCTCCTAAATATGCTCTGCATGATAAGTTAATCCACTATTTCATTTCTTCCTTTTGCATCTTTCCACTGGAAACCTAAATTGTGTAATGTGAAACTTAGAAAATATTCATCCTGGGGCTGGAGAGATGGCTCAGAGGTTAAGAGCATTGCCTACTCTTCCAAAGGTCCTAAGTTCAATTCCCAGCAACCACATGGTGGCTCACAACCATCTGTAATGGGGTCTGGTGCCTTCTTCTGGCCTGCAGGCATACACACAGACAGAATATTGTATGCATAATAAATAAATAAATATTAAAAAAGAAAATATTCATCCTTAAAGGATTCATTCATTTTTATTTTATGTATGCGATTGTTTTCTCTACGTATTTATACTACACTGACTGTGTGCCTAGTGCTCACAGGAGCCAGAAGAGGGCGCCAGATCCCCTGGGCCTGGCGTTCTGGATAGTGGTGAGCTGCCATGTGAGTGCTGGGTGCTGAAGCAGGGTCCTTTGCAAGAGCAAGGAGTGCTCTCAAAGATGGAGCCATCTCTTCCACAGAAAAACACTTTTTTTTTAAAAAAAGAGAGTGAAATTTCAAAAAAAGGTAGGGAGACTATATCTGTAGTGGACACAGGTCAGCTTAGGTTTTATTCCGACACCTTCATGATAGACAGGAACCTATTAAGTCTGTTTTAGATGTGATCGGAGGCAGCTAAAATACTGAGCTCCTTCAAAAGCTAACCTGGTAATCAAACCAAGTACTGGTGCCTGGATTGTCTAATGACTCTGCTCGTTGTCACCATGGAGACAGGGTGAACTTGGTGAATGAGTGTTGATGAGATAAAACCATACCAACAATGGATAATCAATCGACTGTAACCTTGTGATTTAATGAATGGATGCTGCATAGACGGTCCCGAGACCTTCCGCCCACTCTTTGGCTTGTGTCCATCGCCTATGAAAGCTATGATCCCCTGGTAGCTAAACTTCACATAGCTTATAGGAGCTATTGGAGAACTTTTCCCATGTCACTGTAGGATGGCGTCTCAAGCCAGGACCTCAGTATAAGCTATGTTCACGATGAGTCTGTCATAAGTGCTGGGTAGAGAAAATCATTTCAGAGGAACAGGTTATTCTTCATGCGAGATGAATCAGCTCTCCGAGGGCGACAGGTACACCGGAGACACTTGCTCATTGCAGCTCTAATGAGATCACTCAGCTTGCATGCTGCGAGTCTCGGTATTTCCAGGGAGAGGTTTCTTCACCATGGTGCAGACTTGGGTTTTTGTTTTCCTTTGCAAAAAATATCCTTTGGCTTTGGAAGCATGCATCTTAGTATTTCCATTGGCAGGGAGCTCAGGGGTGACAGCATCGGGGGATAAAATAGCACATTCTTTTTGCACTGTTTTGAATTACAGAGGCTTGGTACTTGTTAAAAGTGGAGGGAGGGACAACCGAAAGCATGTTTATGAAGGTCTCAACACTTGCTTAGTGAGATCTATCCCACGGTCTGAGAATTCTGGAAACGGATGTGTCTGGAAGACAGTTTTAGTTTCAAAGGACTAGTTACTTTACTAAATTTATTCTGTGACCAATCTTTCCTCTAAAAAAATCTAGTGTCACTGGCCAAATCTGGTGAGCAATACCCCAAGTAGCATTCGAGACCGTGAGTTAGACTGGGAAAGTTGTATTGATCAGTGGTTCGTATCCAATCTGGGAAGGAAAGGTTTGCAAGTATCATATGAATGGGCTCTAGTCAGTGCACTGCAGATTAAAATGCCTGCCATCTAATCTCACCTCTATAGCAGGCATGTTTCCAACCTATGCAATTAAAAGACATATTTCCATCATCATTTTTTTTTTGGTGAAGATAGTTTTGTTTCTTATTTTGGCCTCTAGCCTTGGGGGATATTAATTCATCATAGCAGGGAAGCGTCTTCTGTGGAGATTGGACCTTGTGGTGGCTGCCCCCTTCATAAGGGCAGGCAGGAAGCAGAGAGGGATGCAGACTTGAATCAGGTGTGCAATAGCCCACAGAGGTGCACACCAAGTAGCCCATGCCTGCCCGCTAAGCCTTACCAAAAAGTAAGGCTTTAAAAAAGGTTCAAACCTTTTATCCTTAAAAAGAAAAAGGCAGGGGGTTATATGGCCTCCCCAAATGGCATCTTTAACCGGTGACCAAATGTTCAATCACATGAGTCCTTTTAATTGCAAATGACAATTAATTAATTAATTAAGAATGAGTCCAAGAGAAACTGAAAACAAGAGCCCTAGGATGGCTTCTGTCAAGAAGCGTTTGGATCCTTTATTCTCCCTAGCCATGACCTGACTGTGCTGGCTCATTTTATGTCAACTTGACACAAGTCACAGCCATTTAGAAAGAAGAAAACCATGAATGAGAAAATGTCCCCGTCGGATTGGCCCATTGGCAAACTTGTAGTGAATTTGTTTTTTCTGCCTGATGATTGACATGGGAAGGTCCAGCTTGCCGTGGGAGATGTCACTCCTGGGCTGGTAGTCTTGGGTGCCATAATAAACCAGGCTGAGCAAACTATGAGGAGCAAGCCAGGAAGCAGCACCGCCTGCCCCACCCCATAGTTTCTGCTTCAGCTTCTGTCTCCAGATTCCTCCCTTTCTTGAGTTTCTGTGCTTATTTCTCTCGCTGATGGACTTTTACCTAGAAGTCTAAGATGAAAGATAGTTCCTCCTCAAGTTGCTTTTGGCCATAGTGTTTTATCACTGTCCTGAAAGCACTGAGACACTGGCCATCAATCATCATCAGACAGGTCATGTGAACGAGGGGGAGGGTAGCCCATGACCATTGGGTTCGCATTTTTAATCTTTCTTGCTTGGTGAACACCACTCAAAGCAGGCAGGCATTGAAGAGGAGGTAGCACCCAGTGACTTGGGGGGAAACTAGCCTGGGTTATTTTAATGCAACCTCTGCCATCACGAGAGGTTTGCAGACCATTTGAGCTTTGGCTTTCAGTTCAAAAACACCCGAAAAGCTTTTACCCTGCGACCTTTTTCATGCCCTATACACGGAACTTTTGTGAACACAGGAGTTTCTAGTCCCCAGGGCACTTGCACACATGCTGTCTTGGGTACAAGCTTTTCAGCAGCTCCTATATGTCATACTGTCCCAACAGCAGGCAACGAGAAGCAGCAGGATGTTTCAAAGTGTTCCTCAGTAAAAAGAATCAGTCAGGAGCCCGCTAGCTGAAGAGGCAAGTAAGGGTGGACCTGGAACCTTCAGAAAGCGGTCCTGTCAAAGTGCCCCTTTTCCTGCAGAAAAGGCTCGGTGTGCACAGATTTTGTTCACTGTTCTTTGGGCATTCGTGGTTCATGTCTAAGACAGTTAAAGGATGCACACCTCATTTTCCTAACGTTTCTTCTTGAAATGGAGGACACAAGGGAACAACAGGAGGAACCGTGTTAGGGAAGCAAGTGGCTCTTTCACAAGGCGGCAGTCCCTAGCCGTCACTAGGAGTGATGTCCCACTCTAGACGTGGAGGAGACTGTCGGGAGACCCAGCAGGAATGTACTCTGCACCCCTTCTACCATGAAATATGCGGATAATTTTATAAGGGGGGGGTAAATTATAAAATGAGAGGCGGCTGTCAGTGAAGCACAGATGAGAAACACAAATCTGAAACCAACACTACATTATTTTAAAAGCCCATCGTGGGGAGCTATCGTGAACATTTACATTTGTTCCTAGACATAGAAATTTATTTTTTCAGCCCTTGATTTCCTTAAAAGGAAGCGAAACCCGTCACATGGCAACAGTCCCCATCCGTGGTGACAGCTCTTTCGTGTTTTGATTCCTAACGCTTCTCAGGCTCTAAATCACATTGTTGTCATGGTGCTTTTGTTCTGCCCCTTTGACCTAGCCTGGAAATTTTAAAGAAGATTTCTTTCTTTTTTTTTTTTTTACTTACTCAAAAAAAAAAAGTAAAGCTTGGAATTTTCTTTCCTAAATTCAAAGTACAAAAATAATGAAATTCTGAAAACTTTATGTTTAAAGGACATTTTCATCTGAAATTAAATAAACAAAATTATAGTTAAAGTCCATAATGCAAGGCTATTGAATTTTTGTGCTTTCTGAAAACCCAAATTGCTTCTATCTGGTGGAATGAATAGGAGAAGGGGTGGAGAGTGAAGAGACAGGGGAAGGCGAGGGTTGAATCTACTCAAGATATACACAAAAACATCCTAGTGGAATCTATCACTATGGATGATGAACACAAAGAGTAGCTACCTATCACAGCTTTCATGTCTCATAAATATATAGACTATTATTTTAGGGGCTCATGACCGTGGCTGACAAGAGCAATTCTGACAACTAGATTCTCGTTTCAAGCTAGCTAACACCCCAGCACCCAGCCACGGCTTCACGCTTTGCGGGAGTCTGTTATCACTCCAAAGGTGTTGAAGGCGGATGCAGCTTCCAGAAGCTACTCTGTGTTTGGTGACAACTTGGTGCTTGTGAACGAGCTGAATAATCAAACACCCTAACTCGTTCGTAAACATCAAACTGTCCCAGAGACATAGATGTCTATGAGGCAATGGAATCAAATCTCACGGAGTATAGTTACATACGACATAAAAATGTTTCCAGCAGTGGCAGATCATAGGTAGCGCTGGTCCTTAATCATAATGGAACTTTAAATTCCCTATCTTAGTGAGAACTTAGGCACTGTAGTGTCGTGGTGCAACACACTACCCACTCATCTCCGATGATGGTGTGGACAGTCACCTATCCTGTAGGTCCCACGAGCACGCAGCACATGTAGTTATGTGTAGCACACACTTGCTGACAAATAACTACATTGTTATCCATTTTTGTATTTACTGTAGTGTACTTTTTATTGGTAGAGTGCACTCGTACATACAATGCCACGGGTCTGGAGAGGTGGTTCAGCAGTTAAGAGCCCTGACTGTTCTTTGGAGGACCCATGTTCAGTTCCCAGCACCTACATAGTGGCTCACACCTGTCTATAACTCTAGTTCAGGGGGATCTGATGCCCCCTTCTGGCTTCTTTAGGTACTGCATGCATGTGGTACATATATACACAAAATACCCATACACAAAAATAAAATAAAATAGATGATATCACTCATCAAATTAGTCAAAGGAGCTACACTGACAGCATCCGTCTCCTGCCTACTGAGTTCTCAAGGATCCACATGGAGTGATTGGCCTGCATGATCTACCATTTGTTTGGGTCTAATGTATGATGCTATCTAAAGGAAGAAATGGCCCTGCTTACAGCTTTCAGAATAAATCCCTGTCATTAAAATGACCAATGTCTGTTTATTAGGCATCTAACACAGTGCCGCCCAACTTTAAGGTTATTGTAGTGTATTTTAATTCTGAAAAGAATGAACTGGAACTGGGGAGATGGCTCGGTGGTTAAGAGCACTGGCTGCTCTTCCAGGTGAGCTGGGTTCGATTCCCAGAGCCCACGTGGCAGTTCAGCACCATCTGATGTCCTCTCTGGTCTTTCTTAGCACCATGAGGCTCATGGCACATAGATGTACATGCAAGCAAAATATCCATACACATGAAAGAAAGTTAAAAAAAATCAAAAAACTAAATATTATCAGGCAAATAAAATAATAACTTATTTCAAGAGCACAGCAAAGAGCAAATGAGAAATAGAAGCACATATTTAATACTGTAAAACCGTAGCTGATGTTTATACAGAATTTAGAAAAAAAAATGGTTTATTTTCTGGGATAATTTCTGTGTTGTATCTACATGCTGTTTCTAAACATTCATTATTGTTGTGTGAATATATGATGTGTGTGCATGCTTGTGTGGGTGTTCAGGCATGATTGTTGTATGATTAATGAAAATCCAGAGACAGATATTGGGGTTCATCCTGAAGACCGGAAAAGCAAAGCAGCCAGCCACTGACTTGTACCTCTACGTCAGTCTGAAATGGCAATCCTGCCTCTAGCAAACCTCAGAATGAGACTGAGCCTGAAACCTGTCTCCTCCCATTTTATAATCCTCCCTAGTGCTGGGATTTAAGGCACGTACCACTACCACCCTGTTTCTATGGCAAACTAGTGTGGCCACTGGGGTTAAAGATGTGTGTGTGTATCACCACTGCCTGGTTTGTACAGCTGATCAGCGTGGCTGTCTTACTCCCCGATCTTCAGGCGAGCTTTAGTTATTAAAATACAAATTAAATATCATCACCCATGATGTTGCATCTACGTGCTGCTTCTAAACTTTCATAATTGCTGTGTGTGTATACGCTGCGCGTGTGCCTGCGTGTGTGAAGGAATGGGTGTGCCGTGGCAGGCGTGTGGAGTCAGAAGACGGTCCTACAGGGTTGCTTCTCTGCTGTTACCATGCTGGTTCCAGGGATCAAACTCAGGCCACCAGGCTCACGTGGCAAGTCCCTTTGCCTGCTGTGCCATCTCGCTGGCCCTCCATGCTGGCTTTTTAATTTCGCACTGCACTCTTTGAGCGGATTCTGTTATTACAGTATGCGATTATCCATTACCCGGGGAGCTAAATCCATTAGATGCTCACTCTGTGTCACACGCTCCTCTTAGGACACCGCATGTAGCATCTCATTTAATTTTATAGCCTTATTAAGAGGTATGGGTTTACATTCGTTATCTGACAGGTAAGGCTGTGAGGACCAGAAAGACGAACTGACGTATTACCGGCCACACAGCTGGTAACAAACAAGGACACCAGTTGATCTCTGGCAGTCTGACTTAGAAAGCCCCACACTCTCTCATTAGGTCGTGCATGGGTTAAGACTTGTGCTCGGTAGTCTCTGAGGCAGTGATGAGGACAACATCAATATAACTATGATGGAGACAGCAAGCCCACCTACAACTCTCTTTCCTCCCTCTGAAGTTGAATTCAAATTCATCATGTATGACTTTCCCTAACAGAGAATAATCATCTAGGAAGCAAACTATATATATATATATATTTATATATGTATATATATGTATATATATATATGTATATATATATATACATAAATGACTAGTCTGAGCCTTCCTCATGTCTATAATACCACCAATTCCCTAGATTTCCATCCCATATCAAAGAGTAACTTCAGCGGACGCTGGAAACCAGTGGAGACCATGCACAGGATGACTCAGCCACCTGAGCCTTCTGTCAGATTTTGAAATAGGCCAAGGAGACCTAGTAGCCACTGCTAGGCTAGTAGCTCTCCTGAGAAAATCGGGTCTAGAAAAAAAAAATCCCAGGCTTAGGGTTCGATGGAAAGTTCCAAGTAAGTCTAGTCTCATCTTGAGCTGTCTGGTCCATGGAACTCTCATAGATTTTGAATGGCCTGATTTTCACATTCACTACACTTTGTGAATCTGGACCAGGAAAGAGACTTGAATCGTGGACATTTAGCATAAGACAGAAAACTTGGAGACCAGCTTGTCTTTCTCTTTATGGTTTGATGGGGGGTGGGGGGGGAGAATAAACATATTCTGCAGCATGTCTTTGGTTAAATTGCAACAAAAATCATATTCTTTGGCTCTAATTTCAGACATTTTAGGTGACCTACCAGGAGCAGCTACAGCAGCAGCACCAGCAGAAGCAGCAGGTGTTGTTGGGCCTCTGGTTTCCCGGTGCTGGAGACACAGCCTGTGTTCCTTCATTTTGGGATTGCTGCCTTTTTCTCATTTCAGCTGCTTGGGAACCCAGCTGGCTGAAGAAACACAGAAAATACAAGGTGTGAAAGGCTATCATAAAGGTAACTAGAGGGAAACAATATTAGATACAAGGTTTCAGAAATGGAAAACCCAAAACATTGGAATGCTCTCTTCAAAGAACACTCAGGAGCTGGAGAGTGGCCCAGTGGTTAGGATCACTAGTCAGTCTCTTGCAAGAGGGCCCAGATCAATTCCCAGTACCCTCTAGGGGACTTGTAAACAGCTTGTATCTCCAGTCCCATGATATCTGATGCCCCCCTCTGGCTCCTTTTGGCACTGCACACACATGGTACACATACTCACATGCAGTCAAAATACTCATGCCAGAACCTGGAAACAACCTAAATGCTCCTTGACCAAAGAATGGATAAGGAAAATGTGGTACAATTACACAATGGAGTACTATACAACTGAAAAAAAACACAACAACGACATCTTGAATTTTGCAGGAAAATGGATGGAGCTAGAAAACATCATTTTGAGTGAGGTAACCCTGGCACAGAAAGACAATTATCACATGTACTCACTCATAAAGTGGTTTTTAAACATAAAGCAAAGAAAACCAGTCCACAAATCACAATCCCAGAGAACCTAGACAACAATGAGGACCCTAAGAGAGACATACACAGATCTAATCTACATGGGAAGTAGAAAGTAGAAAAAGACAAGGTCTCCTGAGTAAATTGGAAGCATGGGGATTTTGGGGGAGGGCCAAAGGGGAGGAGAGAGGCAGGGAGGGGAGCAGAGAAAAATGTAGAGTTCAATAAAAAATCAATAATAAATAAATAAATTTTAAAAACACTCATGCAAACAAAATAAATAAATCCAAAACTATTTTTAAAAAAACCTCCAAAGGAATTAAGTTATAGCATCAAAGAATATATAGAGAATGCAGCAAAGACAAAAGCAAAAGACTAAAGCAGAAGAGAGTGGACAAAAGCCGAGGGGAAACACAGAGGTCCCAGCACACATGCTCAACAATATTTTCAGCCTGAGGAAAGAATGAACAGATTGTCAGCGATGAAATATTTTAAGGGGAGTTGGCTGGGGACTTTTCAGAAGAAAACAAAACAATCACACCACATGTCGAGCGGGATGCAGCAAACAAAAACAAACCCACATTCACACATAGGGCGAAACCCAGATTTACAAGGCCAAGAGGGAAAATGTGGATCTAATGACAGAGAAATAACATTTTGATTGAAAGTAATATGTTAACAAACATGGCAATGGTGAGGAATATTATGCTTTCCATATGCTAAGAGAGAATGGACCTTCGATAATTTTATATTCAGCTAAATAAAAACTCAGGAGTGGAGATTATTTCTGACAAACTCAGATATTACCTTAGCCTGCTGGACTTTAGCCATAAGAAAACGAAGTCAATGCCGGGCGATGGTGGCGCACGCCTTTAATCCCAGCACTCGGGAGGAAGAGGCAGGCGGATCTCTGTGAGTTCAAGACCAGCCTGGTCTACAGAGCTAGTGCCAGTACAGACTCCAAAGCCACAGAGAAACCCTGTCTCGAAAAAAAAAAAAAAAACAAAAAAGAAAAAAAAAAGAAAAAAAAAAGCAAACGAAGTCAGAGGAAGGAGCCATGCCACGTTGGTGAGGAAAGCCCTTCTTCCTATGTGTTGCCTTTGGTGGTTAATGAATAAAGAAGCTGGTTTGGCCTGTGATAGGGCAGAGTAAAGCGAGGTGGGGAAAACTAACTGAATGCTGGCAGAAAGAAGGCAGAGTCAGGAGAAACCATGTAGCCCCCCCCCCCCCTAGAGACAGACTCCAGGGATAGAACTTTACCCAGTAAGCCACAGCCACATGATACACAGATTAATGGAGATGGGTTAGTTTAAGATATAAGAGTTAGCCAGTAATGTGCTTAAGCTATTGGCCAAACAGTATTGCAAAATAATATAATTTCTGTGTGATTATTTCTGGAGTCCAGGTGGCCAGGAAATGAACTAACAGCCTCCAACAACAACACCATGTTAACAATTAAGCACTGAAACTGGTTAAAAAAAATTACACTAGACTTAATGACTGGCTAAGATAGAGCCCCAAGTTTCTTTTTTCTTTTTGGAAGAATCAGAATTGAATTTAAAGTTACATAAATTAAGAAAAGGAGACACTGCCCTTCCCTCCTATTGAAACTGATCTTGTAGACATCACAACGTGTCCCCATATCTTTTAATTCAAGACTCTTTTTTTTTCCTTGTTTACTGGACCGTGTTAGGTTGAATGTCAGAGTGTCTCAGTAAAACTCACACTGAAACTTAACTGCTCAATGTGATGGCAGAAGGGAAAGCCCTACTGATGATTGGATCATGGTGGGTCAACCCTTGTGAACTTTCAAATGAACTTCCGATGAGACTGAATTCATCACACGAGTGAGTTATTTTACGTTAGCTTGCCACAGTCTACTCCTTCACATATGACTGACTGCTGTCTGTTTTCTGTCTTGTGTTGACTTTGCATGTGACCTATGGAAACTAAACAGGTGTTGGGGCCCCATCTTCCAACTCTTCAGCCTCTCAAACTTCAAGGCCCAAAGGGAACTTTTTTTTTTATACATTGCTGGGCTCCGGATATTCTGTTACAGTGATGGCGTTAATTACGGCACAGCAGGCCTCTTGATGGAATTCATCATTAAAGTGAACTGGACTTATCACCCCCAAATCCACTGAATTCCTGGTCCCTAGTGTGAGGGTACTAAAAGGCAAGGCTTTCGGGGGTGGTAATCATGTTAGGGGGATAGTGTCCGTGTGAGTAAAATTCCTACCTTTAAATAACAGACCCCAGGACAATTTTTTTTTGCCTTTTTCGATGTGAGGATACTAAGAGAAATCAGGAATTCATCAGAACCTGGCCATACCGGTCCCCAAACACTGATTCCCAGCCCATGAAACCACAATAAACACAGGGCTCTTGTTTATAAACCACGTAGCCCATGGGCATTTGTCACAGCAGTCCCAGTGTGTAAGGTCTGTGCCAATGACTCTCGGAAGTCCTCTCCCTGTTTGCTTTCCTGGGCGCCCTCTCCCTGTTTCCTCTCTCACTCCCCTCTTGCAGGCCAACACTGATTCTCTGTTCTCATCCCCTTCACCTTCAAAGTTAGGATTGACACAAAAATCTAAGCTTAAAACAATCCTGCCATTTGTTTGTTCTCAGATACTTTTGGATATCTGTCAGTCAACACATTTTATTATCTCTTTGACTCTTGGGGGAAGGAAAGCAGAAGGAGCTGTTCCCT
Source organism: Alexandromys fortis (assembly GCF_014885135.2). NCBI lineage: Eukaryota > Metazoa > Chordata > Mammalia > Rodentia > Cricetidae > Alexandromys > Alexandromys fortis. Next base: position 2,270,878 of record NW_026067907.1, read on the forward strand.
CTTTCTCAATGATGCTTGTACCTGTTCCAAACTATGGCTTTCCATCAGGCTATCTGAGGATAGCCCAGGAACCAGGGCAGAGCAGAGAAGAGCTAGTCAAGCAGCCAGTGCACAGTCCCGAATGCTCTCTCACACCAGCCACATTCAGACATGCTTTATTTAGCCTTTATAATAAATGCCGGGAAGGCCTCGATGGAATCCGTATTAATGGTCGCAGCATCCCTATTCTCTCCTCAAGGCCGAAACAAATTTGTTTGCCAGGAAAACCTACAGATTCGGGACAGTGACCTGGGAGGGTTGTTTCTCTGTTTTGTAATATTGTGTCTTTCAGAGAATGTTAAAATTCTGATCTCATTTCCAGCTGTGCATAATTTCGCTCTACTATTTCTCCTTTTCCTTGAGTTCTCTTTGGATCAGATGCAGTGATCAAAATCCTTTTATAGGTTGAAGACCGGGCCATATAAAACAAGATTAAAATTTAAAGGGTAATTTATAAGTTTAAGGATGCTGATTTGGGGCCTCAATGCAGCTCCTTGAAACTAGGACAGGAAAGACGCAGCTTCGTAGCAGCACATGCAATGTCTGGGGTATCTGGAGGATTGTATCAGCCAACTGCATTTTGTTCCGAACAAAACAGATAATGAGAACTGAGAATTCATTAACTGAAGAATATTTTCTAAGAGAAGCTGAGGTACATTTTTTTTTCTGGGGTGGTTAAATACTATGCTCAGTTCTTGTCACTACCATTTATAAAAGACACTGAAACGTGTTCAGAAAACTAAAAGGAGGACTTAGAAAGAAGCTCAGAAATATCTTTTTTAAAGAATTCTATCTTTATAAGAAAGATAAGCATACTCTAGACAAGGAATCATAGCCCAGAATTTGAGATGATGGCATGAAGATGAGAATGTGGATTCGCCTTGCAAAGACCCCAAGAGCTAGAAGATGGACCAGCAAATCAGAGATACTGAGATTTGTCTCATTGGTGGCATGGGTCTCAAGTGATACCTTCTTGAGCCTTCATTTCAAAGCCAAACATATTTGAAGGAGGTTGACTTCTGGAGGTCAGAAAATCACCAGGATGATAAGACTGAAGCGAAAACCTCCCTTGGCTCTGAGGCCACATGTTCACAGTGCAGTTGCAAGGAAGGCAGAGAAACCCTGTCTACGTCAATGTCTACAGTTTCAGGTCATACTGTCAGTGATTAGCAACAAAGAGTATTCCTCAAGGTTTTATTCCATTATTTTGTTTTTCAATAATATTGTAAAACTCTTCAAAGGAAGATGTGCATGATTGTGTGTGTGTGTGTGTGATGTGTGTGTATCTGTATATGAGTGTGTGTGGTATATGTGTCTGTTTGTGTGTATGTGATGGGTGTGTCTGTGTGTATATGTCTGTTGGTGTGTGCTGTGTTTGTGTGTGCATGTGGTGTGCCTATGTGTGTGTGGTGTGTATGTGTCTGTGTGTGTGGTGTGTATGTCTGTGTGTGTGTAGTGTGTATGTGTCTGTGTGGTGTGTGTGCGTATGTGTGTGCGTATGTGTGTGTGGTATGTATGGGTGGGTGATGTATCTGTGTGTATGTGTGTGGTGTGCCTGTGTGTGTGGTGTGTATGTGTCTCTGTGTGGTATGTGTGTATATGTGGTGTGTATGTGTCTGTGTGTGTGGTGGGTGTCTCTGTGTGTAGTGTGTATGGGTCTCTCGTGTGTGCCTGGTGTATCTGTGTGTATGTGTGTATGTGTGTGGTGTGTATGTGTCTATCTCTGTGTTTGTATAGTGTGTGTGTTTCCTGGAATCACACAGTATTCACTGTCTGTAGTAGATGCACAACAACCACTGATTACTGATGATGGTAGGTACCGGTGATTCCTTCCACTGAGTGTTACAGTGTCTTTTTCTCTAAGGTGGAGATCTGACAATTTCGTACACAGTCCTCTAACTTCAGATGAAGTCCTCATTGGATCTGACTTTGTTCCTCGCCTTTTCTCAGTCTACCACACCAAGGATGAGTATGAACGTCAGCTATGGGTCTAGAGAATTGATGACTGCAAGGAAAACACTTTCATTCTACCTGAGAGGTTATGAAGTTTATATAAAATTTGGGTATTTTGATTCCAACTTTGAAGAAAAAGAAGGTCCATATATCTTCTTTAATGGTTAGGATACTGTGAAAGCAAGATGATCCTTTTTGGAAAATTAGGAAGACTTGGGAAAGTACTGACTCCCTATATCCATGTTAGTTCCTGGACCAGACAGATGATGGCTCAGCAGGTCAGAGCCCTTGCTCCACAAGGGGAAAGACTTGGGTTTATCTCCTCAGAATGCATGTTAAAAACTGGGTGTGTGCTAGCATGTGCCTTTAACTCCAGAGCCGTGAGGTGGCGGGACGAGAAGCAGAAGGACCTCTGGGTCTCACTGGATGTAAAAACATAGGTCCAGGTTCCGCCACACTGAAGTGATGTGTGCGAGCAAGCTCCCAGTTCGTATTGCCTGGGTTCAAGCCTTGAGTCTGTTGTTTATAGGAAGATCTCTGGGTAACTGTTTAAATGATTTTTGTGGCAATTTCTTCACTGGCAGATAGAAATTAACAATCAGAGAGCACATCAACACATCAGTCTAACAGGAATTAAAGAAGTCGATGCGTTAAAGACTTGGCTCAAATCCTACACTCACAATAAGTACCCGGTAAGTGTCAGCCCTGGCAAGGGACTACTGAAGCAAGTTGTTCCCCGTATGCCAGCGAGCTGGATGCCACAGTGTTTCCAGGCTACAGATGGCAAAGATTTTCATCAGTATCTTCTTTCTTAATATCATTTCACTTCTGTGATGGGTTTTTATGTGCCTTGGTTAGGTTCTTTCTGTCTCAATGGATCGACACAAAAGCGTACTCACTGAAGGAAAAAGATGAAGGGGGCTGGCTCCTTCCATTCCACTACTGTGCTGTAATCTTTATCGCACATAAATGAACCGAGCCCCGAGTGACTCATGGTACCCACAATCAGCTCGTTATCCAACAATGCTCATCATTATAATTGTGACCATCTTGTCATATTGAGGGGAGGAGTTCTACTCAATTATGTTCTCACTGACTCAATGGTGAGCCCCCAAAAGGTATTAAATAAGCCAAATTTGTGAGTCTCTCTTTAGTGGTGTGGTGGATAAGGAAGCAATTCATCACACAAAGATAATTACTTTTAGTTGTGATGTGGGCTTTTTTTCCCCCTTTGAAGAAAAGCAACTCCTCGATGCAAATTTTCTGCTCAGTCCTCTGCTTCAGCTAGGTCAGCATGTCTTTCTAACTGAGCAAGTTAGATGGTATGTATCACTTCCTATTCCATAATTATATATACACATATAGTATTGTACTCAAACCAGTGTTTAGCTTGGGAGGGTATATATTTTAGTGTTGTTTTTTAAAAAATCAATTAAATTAAAAAATACTATTTATTATTGTATGTGTCTATATCTGTGCACACTCATGCCACAGCCAGTTTGAGGAAGTTGGTTCTTTCCTTCCACTATGTGGTTTGAATTTAGCTTGCCAGGTTTGGCAGCGAGTACCTTTACATGCTGAGCCCAATTGCTGGCTCCCAGAAACAATATTTTCATGAATATATTTAAAAAAATCTCGGCACTGGGGAGATAGATGTGTTAGCAAAAGACTTCCGCACAAGCACCCAAACCTGAGTTTGATCTGCAGTACCACCTGGTGGTGTGGCGATACACACTTGTGATCCCAATATTAGTGAAGAAACAGGAGGGTCCCTAGGACTTGCTAGTCGGCTAACCTAGTCAAACTGGGGAGTCTCAGGTCCCAGTAAGACAACCTGTCTCAAAGAGTAAGGTGGATAGTGACAGAGAAATGTCCTCTGTCATACACCTGCATCTTATACACATCTTATACACACACACACACACACACACACACACACACACACACACACAGGCATACAGTGCACACTATGGCACAAGATCACACAGGACCGGTTGAACTCTACTCATGCCCAGTTACCCACAGGTTTGCTTTTTTGTGATATCAGCTTTGCACCAACCTGCACCGTTCACCCCTGGGTGTCAATTCCCTCCGTGGACTTGTCTGGGCTGTATGAAACCACCTGCAGTTAATCATGTAGTTCCCCTTATGTTAACTTCCTAATAGCCCCAGTGTGCATGAACATATCAGCAGAGCAGTATCCACAGTTTCAGGCACCCACTGTGAGTCTCACCACGCAGTTTCTGCAGGGAAGGTGGGCCACAGCTGCCCTAGTGGTCCTGTGCTCCAACTCTGTCTTTCCCTCTGATCTTTGCTCCCATTTCGGCAAAAGCAGATTTCCCTCTGTGCCCTCACAGCATGGCGGACCAGCCTCCTGCAGCCATGGCTCACACATAGGTCACCTTCTCTTGCTGGATTCTGACTCTTTCCCTCCATCTCCCCAGCAGTCGGAAGAGGTGCGTCCTCCAGTTAGTCCTGACAGACACTTCCAGCCTTGGGAAGGCACCGGTCACTTCTTCACCTTGCCCTTTGAGATTTCCACCAATATTCTCTGCATTCATAGGGCAGAATCTGGGTCTGCCACCTCAGTGCTCTTGTGGTCCGTGAGAAAAGAATCAAGAATCCCACCTGAGTGCTGAGAGCTTGCTAGTTGCAGCTTGTTTTCCTCAGAGGCAAAGGGATTTAAGTGAGAAAACATCTCTCAAAGAAATTTTACAGGTTTTAATTAACCACCAGTGTCTATATTTTGCAAGGTATAGTATAATCTGGTATTTAATTTTCACATAAGTTTTTAAAGGTTAAAATGTAATTACGTCACTTCCCTCCATTCTCTTATTCCAGTGCCTCCCATTTCCACACCCTTCAAATTTATGGCCTTCTCTTCTTATGGTTATTGTTGCCTATATCTCTATCTATCTACACCTGCATGGCTATGGAAATGCCACCTGCCAAGTCTATTTAGACACATACGTTTTAACACCAGCTGTTTTGACACTCTCTTGCTCTATGAATATGCTTAACCTGTGAGCTTGGTTGGTGTGTGTTGGAGAAGTGAAGCAAGAGAAAGAGAAGTTTCTTTCCAGCCAGGTGGGAATCCAGGCTTCCTCACAGTGGCCAGATTTACCAGATAACGGAAAGGGATAGATGATCCCATTGCTTAGACATTTAAGAGCACCTGGAAGACCAATTAGCTAAAATGGCATTTCCGGGTTTTGTTTGGTTTGGTTTGATGTTGGAGATAAGGTCTCACTGTGTAGCGCTGGCTGGCCTGGAACTCACTGTGTAGACCACTCACCGAGATCCATCTGCCTCTGCCTTCAGAGTTTTGGGATTAAAGGCCTATGCTTCCATACCCCACTACAAGAGTATTTTTAAAAATACTATGTTTATGGCTGGGGAAATTGCTCAGTTGGCAAATGCTTGTCATTCAAGCATAGGACCTGGGTTTTATCCCAAATGCTCACAGAAAGAAAGAAAAAAATAAAGAGAGAAAGAGAGAGAGAGAGAGAGAGAGAGAGAGAGAGAGAGAGAGAGAGAGAGAGAACAAAGACAAAAAGAAAGCCAGGCATGGTGGCTCACTCCTGTAATACCAGTTTTGGGGCTGTGGAGACAGGCAGATGACTCAGACTTGCTGAGTCCAGCCAACTCAGTGAGTTCCAGATGAGCAAGAAGCATTGCCTTTAAAAACAAAATAAAGGGTTCCCTCCTTGTACAAGGTTATCCTCTGGCCTCAGCGTACATAGTTGTACACCCAGTAGCAATATGTATATAAACACACACACACATTCTGATTTTTACTTGTCTTATTCAGGATTTGCATTATTTGGGGACACCAGCATTACCTTAGGGTAAACGATTTGAAAATGGGGGAAATACAGCCAGAGCTACTTGAGTCATAGACATTAGATGGTCACGAGAATCCATGAGCATGGCCCCATTATAAAAAGAAAAAGTCAGCATTTGACATAGAACCATAACGTGCTTCCTTAGGGAAGTACCAACAAAACACCCATCCATGTGTCACACACATTTTGAAACCAACAATTAACCATCAAAGAAGATGCACGCTCTATTCCATCCTCATGAAGAGGAGGGGCTGGGTTAAAATAAGATGAAGAAAGAGATCTCAGATACGACACAATTAAACAGAGAAACAGAACCGCTGCGAATGAAAACGCATGGCAGAACCATCTCCTTCAGCAGTAACGCTTCATGTGGTCCTTAATGATGGTTATCGGAACAAGGGGGTTGCTATGGAGACAGTGCATACATACCAGAGCTTACCATGGAGAGAGCCAAACATTACCACTGTGTGGAATGACCCACAGAGAGCTGAGCGCATTGCCTATGTCCCCTTGATGCCAGAGTTTAATGTAACATACCCGAATGGGACTCAGCTATTTTGTATTTCCACATCAACGCAGTAACCTTTGTTTCTCTCTCTCAGTTCATTTTGAAAAAATAATCCTCCTTTGGAATACTCTCAAATACATTCAGCATGGGAGGAGCCATGTAGTCAAGTCTTCCCCAAATTAAATCGTGTCTATCTAAACCAATAGACATCTGAAGAGTGTTTATAAAGCTATGATCAAATGATGAGTAGTTTTTTTTTCAGAAGCCATTCAATGCTAAATCAGCCCTAGAGAATTTACACCATCTTTTCCTACATGACCTATCATACATTTAATCAAAATAATATACTTTTATTAGTATATTATTTTATTTAGCAAAAAAATGTATTTTCTGTCTAGTGGCCCAGACTTGTTATGAAAGTCATACCAGTTCAATCACGTTTTGCAAAATAAACACACTGACATCCAGGAAGTACCCAAGCAATAGAACCCATTTTATCAATATTTTTCATGTACATTGCCAAACATGTCCACTCATCCCAGGAGCAGAGGTCAGGGGCCGTCAAAGGCTATCCTTGCCAGTGAAAGGTTCCACCATAAGGCCAAGCAGCAATTCCCAGACTCCTAGGAAAATACTCTGAATAAAGACCTGAAAACAGGAAGTAGGACAGCAAGATCCCCACTCTTTTCTTGGGTGGTGAGGAACCAGGAAATTTCTCTAGTCTCACATATGCATGGAAGAACTTTGATGCAAATGCAAGCAAGAACATTGGCCTTGATGGGTCTAGTTTGCAACAAAGCATAAAGCTGGGTACCATGGGAGAAGTGGGTCTTGGCAGCAATATTTGAAACTTGATTGGATAAAGCATGCACAGCTGTTGAGAGAGAGAGAGTGCTTTTTGTGCCGGCCGCCCAGCTAGATTACACCCGAATAATCACACAGAAATTATATTAATTAAATCATTGCCTGGACCATTAGTTCTAGCTTCTTATTGGCTAATTCTTACATTGTAATTTAGCCCATTTCTGTTAATCTGTGTTTACCACAAGGTCGTGGCTTGCCGGGAAAGATTTAGCATGTCTGACCTGGCATCTCCGTGGTGGCTCTCTCCCTCTGCTTTCTTCCTCCCAGCATTCAGTTATGTCTGCTCCGCCTACCTAAGTTCTGCCCTATCAAAAGGCCAAGGCAGTTTCTTTATTCAACGAATGAAAGCAACACATAGACAGAAAGACCTCCTACACCACACAGCAAACACCCTGTGATGCTCCAGGGTTGTTGTGAAGCTATCAAACAATTCTTAGAAAACTATTAGGTAGCAAGTGCTCAATTATCACCATATCCTCAAGTTATCAATATAAATACTTCATCTAGACACCTTGCCATTTCACCAATGTCTGGGTTAAAGGGTCACTCTCCCATTATTGCTTGTGAAGGAGCAAGTGTATTTATTTTTAATCTGAAACCAGCTATGTAACAAGATTTCCGTTGACTACCCTAACAATTAAAAAATACAATGAAGAACGATGCAAAAAGTTAATCCCTAAAGAAATTTTTAAATGATATTTAATAAGTATAAAGTCATTCTACCAAATGGTTTCTAATGTGTCTTTACACTGTTATGGTGCATTTTTGGTTGTAGGTGGGCAGTTCTCAACCTTCCTAATGCTGTGACCTTTAATACAGCTCCTAATGTTGTTGCAACCCTCAACATAAAGGTATTTCATTGTTACTTCATAATCTTAATTTTGCTACTGTTAAGAATCATAATGCAAATATATGATATGCAATCCCCAAAGGGCTCGTGACCCATACAATGAGAGAGCCACTGTTGTAGCTCAATCGCAAACTTCTGCCAATGAGAACAGTTAACACAGGTTAGCTGTATTTCAGTACTTGAGTACAAACCAAAACTACCACTTTTATGGAGCTGTGACACTCTCTTAAGATCCTCTAGCTGTTTGGGAAACCATGTTGAGCCCTAGGTCGAGCAATTATAAAAATCGAGGTAATAGCATTAGCTAATTCACGGATTTTCTGTGACGGCTAGATGGGAACTGCTACAGTATTGGCGCGGTTACTAGGTCCATGATGAGCCCAATGTATGCAAATTCTTATTGTTTTTAAGCTTCTGTACTTTCTCTTCATGGGTTTGGAGGGTGAAAATATTCCAGATTATTATTTATATCTGTAGCATCTAGGGCAGCGCCCAGCTGCCATAGGGAGATCAGTTAATGCCAGAGACTCCTCATGTAGAAACAGAAAGATGTCTGAAGCAGAGGGAAAGTATGAACCATTCACATAGCGCCAGAAAACTGCCACTCCAACTGTACACTCACAGGCAGATGCAGCGACATCAGTACAACCATCAGCAAAAGTCAGCCTTATGCACTGCCTGTCAGGGCATCACTGGGGCTGGTAGACACGGGTTGCGTGACTAAACAGAGGTGGGGTACAGACGCTTCTTTCACTACTGAGATTTTCTTCATGCATTCTCCAGTGCAAGCCCATGAAGTAAACACGGCTATTTTATCACCAGGAAACCAGACACTGGGTATTCTGCCAATACCAAGGTTTAAATTAAAACTGCCCATCTCCTGAGTCCAAGATCTTTCTTTTTGAGTGGACAAACTTCTAGGTCAAAACCCAGAGAGGGTTGAAGAAGTGATTATCACCAAAAGTAAGAAGCCTCTGGCCAATGTCTTTTTAGGTGATGGGCATGTTCCAGATGCCCCGAAAGGCTTCTTGGTTATGGTCATCCATGCTGCCAATTCTCAAGTGGGCTAGGCTTCAGTATCTTGTCATTATAGCTGAGAACCACCAGAGTTACTTATCTGGGAAGTCTATTGAGTTACCTGTTAAGGCTCTGTCTCAAAAAGAAGCTTATAGTGCTGGGGTTTCCATTGCATACAAGATATGAAACATTGGACCTAAATTTAAAACAAACAGATTTGCAAATTTAGGAAACCAGCGAAGACACACGGGTACTTCTTCTACACAGCTTCCACCGGGCCTGAAGATTCCATCTTGCTTTTCCTATTAATAACTACCGCATGAGTTCTGAAGAAGCACCACACCACCACAAATGTTTCCCCACAGGGAGTCAGCAAGATTCCAGAGAACAGTGCAAATGTCGTCATTAGAATCACCCTAAGGAAAAGTTCCTTTCTCTAGCCTCGATTTTATTTTATTTTATTATGGCGTGGGGGCACACATGCACACACATAGTGCACAGGTGGCTAGAAGTCAAGCTAGCAGCAGCTGGGTCTCTCCTAGCAATGCTCGAGGCATTGAACTTAGGTTATCTGGCTTTGTGGCACACACACACTCTTATCCACTGAGCCATGTCTCCAGTCAGGGGAAAACGTCACTCCTTCCTGTGCTGCTGTCTCGTTCTGCTGAACTCCCTCTCTCCGTCCCTCATCAACCCAGCCAGGAGTGCAAGAAAGTGGGTTTTCTTCACTGGAGACAGCCCTGTGACACATTGAACATTGGCTGCTTTTCCACCCCAGGCTCCAGGTGACACTGCCATGCCCTTTGCTACCACCAGGATACTTTGAAATCTCCAGAGGGCTTGACAGTCAAGACTGCCAGAGGCAAAGGAAGGTAGAATCAAATTTTAATAATAGGTTTAAAAAACAACAGGTGTGGTCAAATACAGGGATGCCCCAAGACATGGTGCACCACACAGAAAGTAGGTAATAGGTAAAGAATCAACTGATTACTGAGTCACAAGACACAGGAAAGGCGATGACTGACAGGAGCTAGGATCAGTGGGGCAGGAGAAGTCTCAAGCAGTGGTCTTAGGTGGGGAGCAGTAGGCTGCTCCAAGGATTGTGCACTTCAGACAATAAACCCCAACTCCTCCCAGTGATGTGCCTTTGGTTTGTTGATAGTGCTCACTCCTGGCTGAAGCTACTGAAGAATATCCTCTAGACCAGGCTCCTGGAACAGAGAGGAGCAGAAAGGATACTATCCTGGAAGATCAAGTATTGGGTATTAAGTCATGAGGGTGGCTTTGTTCCTGGATGTTTTTGTACTCAGTGACTTGTGACAAAATGTTCCTGCCTGTATATCACTGTCATGGTCAGTTTTAATTGTCAGCTTGACCCAATCCAAAATCACCTGGGAAGAGACACTCAGTGAGGGACTGTGTAGATCAGGTTGGCCAGGGAGCATGTCTGTGGGGACCGTCTCGATTGTGTTAATTGCTCTGGGACGACACAGTACCCTGTAGGTGGCACAGTTCCCTGGATTTGTGCCCTGGACTGCACAGTGGTGCTGGAGAATTGTCTGTAATCTGTCAATCATGTTTTAAATAAACACTGATTGGCCAGGCAAGAAGTATAGGTGGGAAAACCAGACAGAAAGTAGAGGTGATACAAGGAGAATTCTGTCTGAGAAGTAGAAAGCTGCTTCCTCCCACTCCTGACTGGACTCCAAAAAAGCAGGGTGTGACCTGCCAGCTAAAAAAGGTACTGAGCCATATGGCAAAAATAGATCAGAATAATGGGTTACTATAAGCTACAAGAGCTAATAAGTAGCCTGATCTAATGGGCCAATCAGCTTTATAACCTATAGAGATCTCTCTGTGATTTTCTTTGGGGCTTGCCGGCTGTGGGGTACTGGGCGGGACAAAAACCCCAACAAACAAGCCAGCCTTCTCGTGTTATAGCACAGGAGTAGAAAAAGTGAGCTGAGGGCTGGAGAGATGGCTCAGTGGTTAAGAGCATTGCCTGCTCTTCCAAAGGTCCTGAGTTCAATTCCCAGCAACCACATGGTGGCTCACAACCATCTGTAATGAGGTCTGGCGCCCTCTTCTGGCCTGCAGGCATATACACAGACAGAATATTGTATACATAATAAATAAATAAATATTTAAAAAAAAAAAGAAAAAAGAAAAAGTGAGCTGAGCCATGGGCACGCGTGTGTGCATTCTCTTCTGCCCCTGACTGTGGATGTGTGAGCTGAGCCATGGGCACGCGTGTGTGCATTCTCTTCTGCTCCTGACTGTGGATGTGTGAGCTGAGCCAGGGGCACAAGTGTGTGCATTCTCTTCTGCTCCTGACTGTGGATGTGTGGGCTGAGCCATGGACACAAGTGTGTGCATTCTCTTCTGCCCCTGACCATGGGTGTGTGGGCTGAGCCAAGGACACAAGTGTGTGCATTCTCTTCGGCTCACGACTGTGGATGTGTGAGCTGCTTTAAGCCCTGCCTTGACTTCCCCATGATGATGGACTGCAAGGTGGAGCTGTAAGGATCCAAATAAATCCTTTCTCCCTTAAAGTTGGCTTTGTCAGAGTACTCTGTGACAGCAACAGAAACCAAACCAGGCACTCAACATGTGTAATGCATGGGCCTAAAATAAAACCCTGCCCTAAGGAGCTTGCGTAGGGTCACTGAGTTGTACTTCCCGTCCCTCTTGAAGTATAAATCAAGAGATCTTCCCCAGCATTTTAAAAAATATGTTTTAAGACACGGCCTCATAGAGCCCAGATTGGTCTCAAACTCATCATGAATCTAAGGATGACCCTTAACTCCTGACCCTCCTGCCTCTGTTACCAAGGGCTGGGTTTACAGGCGTGCATCACCATGCTTACGTGAGAAAACCTAGGGCCTTGTGAATGTTACCCAAACATTCTCTCTACTAAGCCGTATCTTTGGGTAGAGGTAGCCCAAACACCCCTTAAGAGGAATTGACCCCCTCAAGAAAACAGCTGCTTTTCATATGTGAGATAAATCTCCTGCATTTCCCAAGCTGTGCTTTGTTGACTCACAGTTCATTGCTGGCTGTTCATTTACCCATAACCACTCAGTCAAAAGTCAGCACAGTGCAGCGCATCCCAGGGCAGCTTTTGAGTTTTGGTGGCAGGCAAAACCTATTCAACAGCAGTCTATTTCTCTTAACAATACATTGCCTGCATATTTTGGTTCTGCCTCCTTTGTTCTTAATGAGACATGTAAAATATATTATTAAGAACACATCCATCTTCAACAGCTTCCTCCCTAGAAGGCATCCTGTTAAAATAGGACAGATGCCAGGCACAGGGACCCCTCCAGTTAGCATTTTTATAGGACTGTAAAGTAGATGAAAAGATACTTTTCCTTAATTCTCTAACTGGCAGCAAGGCGCTTGCCACCACAAATGCCAGGTGTGCAGAAACTATAAACATGGTGTATCTTACTAGAAACTTCTACTTCACCTGGAAAATGGAGTTTTTGAGGGATCTATATTATCACCACTAACAGGCTTGATAATACTTGGAAGTGTATTTTTTTTATAGATAGCAATTCATGACTAGCACCAAAGAAGGAAGACATATTGGCTGAGGGGTGGATTGCCACCTGCCTGGGAACCTGAGGGTGGGAAAATTATAAGAGTATCTTTTGAAGTAGCCGAGAAAACAGAGAAGTTTGGTGGGGCCAAGAAGGTGGCTCAGAGGGTAAAACATTGTCTGCCAATGGGTAAAACTCAGGCGATGGCCTGAGTTTGAAGTTCCAGAACTCAGATAAAGCTGGGTATGTAGTGCATGTCTGTAACTCCGGTATTGCTAAGGCGTGATGAGAGAATCCATGAAAGCTTGCAGGCCAGCGGGTCTGCAGAACACAGCAGGTAACAAGACAGACTCTGTCTCAGACAAGGCAGTGAGGACTGATGCTCAAGATTGTCTTTTGACCTCTGTGTGTGTGGACACACTCACAAAGAGAAACGTGCAGACAGAGAGAAAGTATCCATATTGTATACATACAGAAAGGGGGAGAGAAGAGGGAGGGAGAGGAGAGGGAGGAAGAGAGAGAAGAGGAGAGGAGAGGAGAAAGGGCAAGCAGAGAGGGAGAGGGAGGAGAGGGAAGAGCAGAGAGACAGAGACAAAGAACCCTGTCAAGTAGAGACCATATCTGCTATAGTTAGTGTGGTTCTATGTGAAATCACAAGTTTGCCTTCCTCCTGATTCTAGTAAGAACAGAGAACAAAACTGAGTTGATTTTTTTTCAACTGTTTGGCTTTACAAAATGAGGTGTAAAAAGGCGTTCATAAAGTTTCAGGTATTATAGATTATTTACATAGATAAAATTGGACAAATGACTTGAAAATAATAGTAAAATTCCACTTACTATTAGTCAAAATTCCAATCTTACTTGTCACAGGTCAATTTAGAGAAATACTGACACTATTTACAGAGAAAATTTGAAAATAAATAAACAAGTGGAAGTATATTTTGAAGCAGCATTTGAAGGAAGGTACAACCATTTTCAAAATTCATTATGACCTTAAACTGTGCCTTAGGCAAGGCATGATAGTGCAAGCATTTTATCCTAGCACTCAGGAAGCAGACACAGGTGTCCAAGCCACAGGACCTGAGGGAAAAAAAAAGTGGAAAGAGAGAAATGACTCTTGAAAGTTGTCTTCTAACCTCCCCACACATGCCTTGGCACGTATATAAAGTAAGATCCCAGGAGAGCTCACTGAAGCACCATGTTGTAAACATGATGGGAGAATCAAGATCTGGACAACCGAACCCCCTTGAGAAGCTGGGAGAGAGAGTGAGTTTTTGTAGCTGCAGGAGGGATGGCAAAACCATCCAACCGTTGCACAGAGAATAAGGTTGTGTACATGGACCCTCGGATGCATCCAGTCCCACCCCAGGAATCTACTGTGAATACTCATGACGGTAAGTGTGAAACAGCTCAGCTCACGGTTAGACAATGACGTGCTCACTGAGATGAAAGGCAGGAAGAAACCCAGATGCCCATTGGGATGAGGGTTGTCTGAATAAACTATGGTATATGCTCTGTGGGTAGTGTTAGCCAAATCATTTTCCCTTCTGTGTGGATTTTGTTTAACTGCCACACTGTACTCCTGGCATCTCTACAAAGTTAGAATGCTCACTGTCGCCTAGTAATCTGCCTCGGAGATAAACAACCCCAACGTATGACATGCATCTGGACTGGGAAAAAAAAACAAGTTGTTTATAGTTTCACTTAAGATGCCAACCTTTTAAACTGGGCATATGACTAGCAGTTATAGTTAGAATTATGCCTGTCATGACCAGGTGTTGTGGTGCACATCCTTAATCCCAGAATTTGGGAGGCAGAGGCAGGTGTGTTCAAGGACAGTCTGGTTTTCATTGGGAGTTCCAGAGTAGTCAGAGCTATGTAGTGAGACACTGTCTTAAACAAAACAGATGTGTGTGTGTGTGTGTGTGAGTATGTGTATGTATGTGTGTGCTTGTATGGTGTGTGTATGCATCTATGTGTGTGTGAAAATGTCTATGTGTATACATTTATGTCTTTCTTGTATATGTGTCTATACGTATGAGAGTGTGTTTGTGTGTATGTGTATCTGTGTGTGAAATATGTGTGTGTATGTACATGTATGTATGTGTCTCTATGTGTCTTTGTGTATATGTATATGTTATGTCTGTGTATGCGTGTATGTATATGTATGTGTCTGTGTATATGTGTGTCTCTGTGTATGTATGGATGTATGTGTGTGTATGTGTCTGATGTGGACCTCATTTTCTAGCTCCTGAGATGTGTCAGCCGAGGAACAGAGCTCCTGATCTGCGTCCTGGGCTGTGGACAGCAACCTGACTGCTGGACGGACTGCTGCTGGGAGCAAAGACTGATGATGCCCTCCGGCTCCTGTTGCTTCTGCTTTTAAGTGGATGGATAGACTTCTGAGGGAACGGCAAGAATAGCCTAGGAAAGTTCCTGTGTAGGGGGGACAGGATTGAATATTCATAAACTGGATGGTCTTGTAGCTCAGGCTTCGTATTAACTCTTTCTTACATCTTATACTAGCCCATTATTCTCGTCTGTGTTAGCAACATGGCTTAGTATCTTTTTCGGCGAGGCAGTCACATCTTGCTTGCTCCGTGTCTGGCTTCCTCTCTGGGTGACAACTGCTGACTGAAACTTTCCTCTTCCCATAATTCTCATTGCCACGCCTCTACTTCCTGCCTGGTTGCTGTCACCCTGCCTATACTTCCTGCCTGACTACTGGCCAATCAGTGTTCTCTTAAAAATAATACAAGTGACAGGATAAAAGACCATTGTCCCACAGTAAGTCTGGTCTACATAGTGAGTTACAGGACAGCCAGAACAACACAGTGAGACTCTGTATCAATAAACAAACAAATAAACAAACAAGCCTAGCAAATTAACCACAACAGTATGCAGAAGGATATATCCAGGTAATTTTTAAGCATGATCCAGCTATGGTGGGAAATCTCAAGGAAATCTTAACTTCCACTTAATCAGGTTTTGTTAGAAGTAATATTACTATGAAACCATTTTGATTGATTATATATGTCATAATATGCAAATGTACCATCAAGAACCAGCATTTTCAACATAAGAGAAATGAAAAATGTAAGATTTGAAATGATCCACTGAAATGTTTCTAATAAAAGAATTATTCACATAACCTCCTGATTTGTAAGATACATTTCCTTGATCTTTGCTCTGAAATATCTTAGAACAAATAACACTTTACTGGAGAGAGAACACACACATGGTCCTAGGCTCTGATCATTCCCACAGAAAGATTCAATTACTGTTTTTAAAAATAGTAAAATTTATTTATTGTTTCCAAGACAGAGTTTCTCTGTTATAGCCCCAGCGTACTGTAAATCACTTGGAAGACCAGGTTGGCCTCAAACTCAGAGATCCACCTGCCTCTGCCTCCAAAGTGCTGAGATTAAAGGCGTGTGCCACCGCCTCTCAGCTAAAAATGGCACATTTTTATAAGCTGGTAGATTTGCCTCAGTTCATTTTGCAGTGTTCTTAGGCTACTGTGCACAAACTGTTTCTTCTATATATGGTTTCCTCTTTGCCAATCTGCGTTTTGTTTTCTGTCATATCGCAGTGGATGGAACATGTGAGACACTGTTGAGAAGGAAAAATGATCATTCCTGATTTGTTCCTAACCTACATATTAAAAGAGACGAATTTAGTTTGCACTATTCGCTGAAGGGTTGTATGTACAAAAATGTGTGCACATGTGTGTGTGTGTGAGGTCCATGTTAAGTTCCTCAATTGTTCTCTCCCCCTATTTTTGAGACAGTGTGGTGGTTTCAATAAGAATGGCCCCCAGAGGCTCATATATTTGAATGCTTTGTCATTAGGGAGTAATTAGGGGCACTATTAGGAGGTGTGTCCTTGGAGTAGCTGTGACCTTGATGGAGGAAGTGGGTCACTGGGATTGGATTTAGGGGTTTCAGAAGTTCAAGTCAGGCCTGTGTTTCACTCTCTCTTCCTGTTGTCTGGGGACCCACATGTAGAACTCTCAGCTGCCTCTCCAGTACCATGTCTGTCCGCACACCACCATGCTTCTGTCATGCTGTGATGACAAGGGACCGAACCTCTGAACAATAAGCCACTTCAAGTAAATGTTTTCCTTCATAAGAGTTGCCATGATCATGGCATCTCTTCGCAGCCACAGAAACCATATCTCAGACAGACAGAGTTTGTCACTGACAAACTGACTGATTGCACTAGGCTGCCTTGTCCTTGAGCCCCAGGTGTCCTCCACTGTCCACTTTCCCAAGGTTAAATTAGGTGTAACTGTCCCTGGCTTTTATGCTGGAGAGCTAAGCTCAAGTCTTTAGGTTTGTACAGCAAGGACTTTATCAACTGAGTCCTCTCCCATTAGCTGTTGGTTTTTTTTAGAGAAGCTTTTTTGTCATCATGAAAGAATTTTCTCCTATTCTTTTGTTAACTTATTTTTAATCACAATTGGGGAAAAAGACATTGAATTTTCTTGTTATGCAGGCATATTGATGTGATTGTGACTTCTTTTGATTATATTAGAAAGATTTAACATTTTGTTTCATTGTGGTGCAGTGTTTTGTACTAAAATTAAATTGCTTGGTATTTTTAAAGATTTCTCTTTTTCTGATTTTTCATATACTCTATTATTCAGAAAGAAACACTAAAGCTCCAATTTTTGCTACATTTTTCTCCTGTTCTTGTAATTTGTGTAGAATTCTACCAACTAATTGAATGAGATATGAGCATTATTTCAGGTACCTTGGGTCTACGTATCATCATTTGAGTCTTATTAACTAAATGTCTTTTTTCCTATGCATACTATTAATGCTCACATTTATATCTCTGAAATTGATACACCCCTTTGAATTTCTTACAGTAATTCATTCCACAATGTACCTTTGTTAATTCATTTCATCTTTATTTGGATCTTATTTTTAATGTGACGTTTCATTAGGATACATACGTAGCATGGCCAAGTCTTGTTGATGTAGTCCGACAACCACTCTCTCTAAGAGGAATTAAAACTATATATAAATGATCATTGAGTTGGGTGTGGTTATGCTTGGAAAGACCCAGGGCTTTGCATATGGCAGACAAGTGGTCTACCACAGAGTTACACCCTATCTCTGATACACTTAGTCTTGTATGACATCTTTGTACTTAGTAAATATTTTCACCACCTCTCCATCACCCCCTTCCTGAAGTCTAACTCATATGACCTGCTTTTTTATGCACTGAAACTGCTATACGTTTTATTTTCACATGATGTTAGCATATTTGCTTTAACCAACCAATAAAAAATTTTAAAAATAACATAAAAAATCATTTCAACTTTGCTAAGATTTTTACTACGTGGGGAAAACCTTTTGGTGATGCTTTGGGTACCATTATACTGACTTTTTCTTTATGACTGTGTAAGAACTTGCAGTACCCACTGGCATGTAACACTCTGTCTCAGCCTTTATCAGCTTTCCTACACAAGCAAGATCTCTAAGAAACAGGGGCATGGACAGTGATTCTGGACATTTCTCTCTGCGCCTCCACTGGTTATTCCATCAGTTCATGGATCCCACAGTACTTCAGTGAACTTTATAGTTGTCCTTACTCTCATGTGCACACATGAAGATATTTGAATGCGCTTAGATTTCCTTCTATTATCAGCTCTTGCAATAATGTTTATAGTAAATGTGGTATGATATATCTCGGAATTGAGGCTTCAGAATTCATCAAGTTTGAAAAATTGCCAGTCATCATTCTTTCAAGTTTTTTGGGGGTATTCCTTTCAAATTCAGGGGTTTCTGCTGTGTGTATATCATGTGGCTCAACAGAGATCTCTATTACAGTTGCTTTTCTTTTTCAGTTTTAAGCTGAATAGAACTATCGGTTAATTTTTAAATTTACTTATTTTGAATTATGTAATCTAATTTTCTGTTAAGCCAATATAGTAAGTTTATTTGACTGTGGAACTGGTTTTTGTTTGTTTATTTTAAATTAAGTATCTATGATTAAGTTTCTGGTTGCATTTACATTTTCTTCTAAACTTCCTATCATTTCTATAATGGTGGTATTTACATTTTTCAGTTAGTTCTTCCATCTCTGGCTGGTGACAGTTCCATTGGTTGATATTTATCCAGACCCAGGATTCAAATCATACTTTACTGTGTTTTTGTTTGTTTGGTTTGGTTTTTTGTTGGTTAGTTTTTTGAGACAGGGTTTCTCTGTGTAGCTCTGGCTGTCCTGGAACTCACTCTGTTGACGAGGCTGTCCTGAAACTCAGAGATCCACCTGTCTCTGCCCCCTCCCCCAGTGTTGAGATTAAAGATGTATGCCACTACCGCCACTGGCCATCTTTACTGTGTGTGTGTGTTTACATAACTGGCAATTTTATATCAAATACTGAAGGATGAAACCTAAGTTTGGGTGGGAGTTGGGTTTTCTCTGGTAGACTAGACTATTCATCTACTTATGGAGAGATATGCCCAATCCACTAAGGCCCATTTTTCAGATTTACCAAGATGGGTGCAGAGAAGATCACTCTAGGCAGATGATTCAGTGCTGTAGGCAGCCACTGTGAATTCCCTAATTGTTCTAGCTATCAAGAGTTTGAGTTGTTTCCTGCCCACTATAAATCCTTGCAAATATTTAGTTTACAATTCTCTTCCCTCCCTTTCTTTCTTGATTATGTTTCATCTTCCTTATTCATAGCCTAGTATACAGGGAAGAGTCAGAAGGTCCTTAGTCAGGATTCTTGGGTTCTTTTTCTAAAAAGATACCTCCATTCTGTACTCCTCTCCACAAATTCCACCCTCTGTCTCAACCATCATAAACACGCATCTCCAAGTAATTGTGCATCCGAATTCTGTAATGAGGTTAAGACTGTTTTCTTTATCAGTTTTCGGGAAACCGATTTATGAAAATAATTATAGTTGAATAATAAGCTTAAAGGTTCCCTTCTGTTAAAAATGCTGAAACAGAGCAATGCCCATGCGGGATCGGTGGGAATTAAATACTTTGCAGTTTTGTTTTATTTTGTAACTGATGGCTCATTTCCTGCGGGAAAGCAAGCACAAGGAGAAGCTGGCAGAATGGCGAGTTGTTTGATGGAAATAGGGCTATTAGCGCTAATTTAATGGACACAATCCATTAACTTTTGGACAACACTGATGAAGGAGAAGAGAAGGAAACAAACCAGCAAGGAATCCGCAATTACCAGTCTATGCTCTCGACCTTGGAGCCACGTGACCAGAACTCCTATAGCATGCATTAAAGCTCAACACCGAATGCTTCATTCTAACCAAGTGTGAGATGGCAAAGCAGACTTCTTGACTAATTGAGGTTACAGACTAAATGACATCCTCATCTTGACTGGATAATGTCAATGTTGGCATTGCAGAAGCATGCCACTGTACCCGTGTACCCGCGTCGTTATGTGGTGCTGGGGATTGACCTCACACCACCATGCTTACTTGGTAAGCACTTTACTGAGTATCTCCAGCCCCTTATTTATGAGACAGTCAGACAAAGACAGAGAGACAGAGAGGGAGACAGGCGGAGAGAGAGACAGAGACTTGAGTTCTGCCTTATGTGATCTTGCATGTCTAGTGCTCAGTGCCGCATATACAAGGCTGGCTGGGTCATGAACTTTCAGGCATTCATTCCCCTGTCTTGACCTCTGATTATGCCTAAGGAACACAGGGTGTAGGGAGGGTAGGAAGGGTAGGGAGGATTATTGACATGTTTGTTGGGTAGGGAGGGTAGGGAGGATTATTGACATGTTTTGCTACAATTCCTGGCAGGTTCAGGCCCTCATACTTAGTGTGGCATATGTTTTACACACTAACTATACTGCTTGGTTTTACACACTGACTATACTGCTTGGTTTTGTGTCCACTTGACACAGGCTAGAGTCATCTGAGAGAAGGAAGCTCCAGGTGAGAAGATGCCTCCATAAGACACAGGCTGTAGGCAAGCTTGCTTTCTTAATTGATACATGATGTAGGAGGGCCCACCCGGAGGGCCTGCCCTATTGTGGGTGCCATCCCTGGGCCATCTCTGGGCTGGTGGTGATGTAGGAGGTCCTTCCGTATATGTGTTGCTTTTGTTGGTTAATGAATAAAGAAACTGACTTGGCCTGATAGGGCAGAATAGAGGTAGGCGGGGAAAACTATACTGAATGTTGGGAGAAAGAAGGTGGCGGCAAGAAGCTACATAACCCCACTGGAGACAGATGCTGGAACTTTACCCAGTAAGGCATAGCCTCATGGTGAGACACAGGTTAACAGAGATGGATTAACTTAAGAGATGAGTAAGCCAGAAATATACTTAAGCTATTGGACAAACAGTATTGCAAATAATATGGTTTCTGTGTGGTCATTTCCTTTCTGGGCAGCTGGAAACAAACAAGTGGCCTTCCTACAACATTGCGGTCCTGGCCTCTATAAGAAAGGAGGCCGAGCAAGCCATGAGACGCAAACCTTAAGGAAGCAGCACTCCTCCATGGTCTCTGCATCAGCTCCTGTCTCCAGGTTCCCACCCTGCTTGAGTGCTTGTCCTGACTTCCTTCCATGATAGACTACGGATGTGGAAGCATCAGCCAAAGAAACCCTTTCTTCCCAACTTGCTTTTGATCATGCATGGCATGTCCTCATAGCCACAGTAACCCAAACAAAGACACTGACCCATTTCCTCGACACTTGTCCTGGATTTTAATAGCCAATTTATTTCCCTACTCTTAATTTCCTTAACAAAACCCAAGAAATTGAGTGCTTGAAAACACAGCTTATGTATCCTATTGACAAGTTTGGGGTTCATATATGAAGCATGATGATTTAAAGGAGTTTCTTGAGCAGGCTCTCCTAGGAAAAGGGAGGTTCAAGAGGCTTCTGACCTTTTATCTTGGTTTCTTTCATGGTTGGAAAAATCAGTAGCGATCTTGGGATGCATGTATCTGTGTGTGTCTGGCAGAAGTAATTCTTGTAGGATAATTATAACCCCACTAAGTCATAGGCTTCAGGTATTCCTCTGACGACTACTAAAATGATTTCTTCAAGAATTACTTTATGGGCTTAGTCACCGAATGAGCCATTATCATCCAGCTCTGTATCTCTTAGGAAAAAATGACAATATAAAAACATACGGGATGTCAGGATAGGGTGATTTATTGTTCTCATAGTGAGTTGACTTTGAGCACTAATGACAAATTTGGGTACAGTGCTTTAAAGACATATTCCACAGCTCACAGACTCGCTGAAGGTCAATACTACACGTGAGAGACACTGCTTTCGTGACCGAGAGTGATACAGAGCACCAATTACATTTATCATCAACAAACTAGTCCACACATCAGTCACACTGAAGAAAAAGCACATAACCTTTGCCTTTTAAACATAGAAATGATTGCCATAATCACCACAATGCATTATGTACTTGTAACACTGGGAAGGAAGCCACAGCTACTACAGTACACCACGCATGCTAGGTATCATTTGTGTTCTGAAAATAATTATATAGATTTGTAATCATGAAATTATAAATGTCATATAGCTTTTAAATTTATATTAAATTAT